>NW_025728320.1:17500-22500 GCF_021461385.2 Schistocerca piceifrons | reverse complement strand
AGGTTACGTTAGGTTTGGTTTGCATTGGTTTGGTTTGGTTTGGTTTGGTTTGGTTTGGTTTGGTTTGGTTAGGATTGGTTGGTTTGGTTTGGTTAGGATTGGTTAGGTTAGGTTAGGTTAGTATATGTTAGGTTATGTTAGGTTAGGGTAGGTTAGGTTAGGTTAGGTTAGATTTGATTAGGTTTGGTTAGTTTCCGTTTGTTTTGGTTTGGTTAGGTTTGGTTTGGTTAGGTTCGGTTCGGTTTGGTTTGCTTTGGTTTGTTTAGGTTTGGTTAGGTATGGATAGATTAGGATAGGTTAGGTTAGGTTAGATTAAGATAGGTTGGTTAGGTTAGGTCAGGTTAGATTAGGTTAGATTAGGTTAGGTTTGGTTTGGTTTGGTTTGGTTTGGTTAGGATAGGTTAGGTAATGTTAGGTTAGGTTAGATTAGGTTAGGTTAGGTTAAGTTAGGTTAGGTTGTGTCAGATTAGGTTAGGTTGAATTAGGATTGGTTAGGTTTGGTTTGGTTTGGTTTGTTTTGGATTTGTTAGGTTAGGTTAGGTTAGGTTTGGTTTGGTTTGCTTTGGTTTGGTTTGGTTTGGTTTGGTTAGGTTGGGTTAGGTTAGGTTAGGTTAAGATGGGTTAGGTTGGGTTGGGTTGGGTTAGGTTAGGTTTATGTTAGGTTAGGTTAGGTTCGGTTAGGTTAAGTTAGGTAACGATAGGATAGGTTAGGTTTGGTTTGGTTTGGTTTGGTTTGGTTTTGTTAGGTTAGGTTACATTAGGTTAGGTTTGCATTGGTTTGGTTTGGTTTGGTTTGGTTTGGTTTGGATTGGTTTGGCTAGGTTTGTTTAGGTTAGGTTAGGTTAGGATAGTATAGGTTAGGTTAGGTTAGGTTATATCAAGTTAGGTTAGGTTAGGATTAGTTTGGTTTGGTTTGGTTTTGTTTGGTTTGGTTTTGTTCGCTTTGGTTTGGTTTCGTGTGGTTTGGTTTGGTTTGCTTTGGTTTGGGTAGGTGGGTTTATGTTGGGTTAAGTTGGGTTACATTACGTGAGGTTACGTTAGGTTATGTTAGGTTAGGTTAGGTTAGGTTAGGTTAGGTTAGATTAGGTTAGGTTAGGTTAGGTTAGGTCAGGTTAGGTTATGTTAGGTTACATTAGGTTTGGTTTGGTTTGGTTTGGTTTGGTTAGGATTGGTTAGGTTAAGTTAGGTTAGGTTCCATTAGGTTAGGTTAGGTAAAGTTAGGTTAGGTTATGTCAGGTTAGGGTAGGTTGGGTTAGGGTGGTTAGGTTTGGTTTGATTTGCTTTGGTTTGGATTTGTTAGATTAGGTTAGGTTAGGTTAGGTTTGGTTTGGTTTGCTTTTGGTTTGGTTGGTTTGGTTTAGTTTGGTTTGGTTTCGTTACGTTAGGTTAGCTTAGGTTAGTTTAGGTTAGGTCAGGTTAGGTTAGGTTAGGTTAGGTTAGGTTAGGTTAGGTTAGGTTAGGTTTGGTTTGGTTCGGTTTGGTTTGGTTAGGATCGGTGAGGTTAGGTTAGCTTAGGATAGGATAGGTTAGGTTAGGTTAGGTTATGTTAGGTTAGGTAATTTTAGGTTTGGTTTGGGTTGGTTTGGTTTGGTTAGGTTGGGTTTATGTTGGGTTAGGTTGGGTTGGGTTGGGTTACGTTAAGTTAGGTTAGGTTAGGTTATGTTAGGTTAGGGTAGGTTAGGTTAGGTTAGGTTAGGTTTGATTAGGTTTTGTAGGTTTGGTTTGTATGGGTTAGGTTAGGTTAGGTTAGGTGAGGTTAGGTTAGGTTAGGTTAGGTTAGGTTAGGTTAGGTTAGGTTTGGTTAGGTTAGGTTAGGTTAGGTTTGTTCTGGGTTGGTTTGGTCTGGTCTGGTTAGTTTAGGTTAGGTCAGGTTAGGTCAGGTTAGGTCAGGTTAGGTCAGGTTAGGTCAGGTTAGGTCAGGTTAGGTCAAGTTAGGTCAGGTTAAGTCAGGTTAGGTCAAGTTAGGTCAGGTTAGGTCAGGTTATTTCAGGTTAGGTCAGGTTAGGTCAGGTCAGGTCAGGTCAGGTCAGGTCAGGTCAGGTCAGGTCAGGTCAGGTCAGGTCAGGTCAGGTCAAGTGAGGTCAGGTCAGGTCAGGTCACATCAGGTCAGGTCAGGTCAGGTCAGGTCAGGTCAAGTCAGGTCAGGTCAGGTCAGGTCAGTTCAGGTCAGGTCAGGACAGGTCAGGTCAGGTCAGGTCAGGTCAGGTCAGGTCAGGTCAGGTCAGGTCAGGTCAGGTCAGGTCAGGTCAGGTAAGGTCAGGTCAGGTCAGGTCAGGTTAGGTCAGGTCAGGTTAGGTTAGGTCAGGTTAGGTTAGGTTAGGTTAGGTTAGGTTAGGTTACGTTAGGTTAGGTTAGGTTAGGTTAGGTTAGGTTGGGTTAGGTTAGGTTAGGTTAGGTTAGGTTAGGTTAGGTTAGGGTAGGTTAGGTTAGGTTAGGTTAGGTTTGATTTTTTTTGGTCAGGTCGGGTCGGGTCGGGTCGGGTCGGGTCGGGTCAGGTCAGGTCAGGACAGGTCAGGTCAGGTCAGGTCAGGTCAGGTCAGGTCAGGTCGCGTCAGGTCAGGGTTGGGTTGGGTTGGGTTGGGTTGGATTGGGGAGGGTTGGGTTGGGTTGGGTTGGGTTGGGTTGGGTTGGGTTGGGTTGGGTAGGGTTGGGTTGGGTTGGGTTGGGTTGGATTGGGTTGTGTTGGGTTGGGTTGGGTTGGGTTAGGTTAGGTTAGGTTAGGTTAGGTTAGGTTAGGTTAGGTTAGGTTAAGTTAGGTTAGGTTAGGTTTGGTTTGGTTTGGTTTCGTTTGGTTTGGTTTGGTTGGGTTTGGTTTGCTTTGGTTAGGTTAGGTTAGGTTATGTTGGGTTAGGTTGGGTTGGGTTGGGTTAGGTTATGTTAGGTTAGGTTAGGTTAGGTAAGGTTAGGTTAGGTTAGGTTAGGTTAGGTTAGGTTAGGTTAGGTTCGGTTCGGTTAGGTTCGGTTAGGTACGGTTAGGTTAGGTTAGCTTAGGTTAGGTTAGGTAAGGTTTTGTTTGGTTTGGTTTGGTTTCGTTTGGTTTTGTTTTGTTAGGTTAAAATAGGTTAGGTTAGGTTAGGTTAGGTTTGCTTTGGTTTGGTTTGGTTTGGTTTGGTTTGGTTTGGTTTCGTTTGGTTTGGTTTGGTTTGTTTTGGTTTGGTTTGGTTTGCTTTGGTTTGGTTTGGTTAGGTTAGATTAGGTTAGGTTAGGTTAGGTTAGGTTAGGTTGGGTAGGTTTGGTTAGGTTTGGTTTAGTTTGGTATGGTATGATTTGGTTTTGTTAGGTTAGGTTAGGTTAGGTTAGGTTTGGTTTGGTTGGTTTGGATTGGTTTGGTTTGGTTTTGGTTTGGTTAGGTTAGGTTTGGTTAGGATAGGTTAGGTTAGGTTACTTTACGTTAGGTTAGGTTAGGTTAGATTAGGTTAGGTTAGGTTAGGTTTGGTTTGGTTTGGTTTGGTTTGGTTTGGTTTGGTTTGCTTTGGTTAGGTTAGGTTAGGTTAGGTTAGGTTAAGTTGGATTAGGTTGGGTTGGGTTAGGTTAGGTTAGGTTAGGTTAGGTAAGGTTAGGTTAGGTTAAGTTAGGTTAGATTAGGTTAGGTTAGGTTAGGTTAGGTTAGGTTAGGTTAGGTTAGGTTAGTTTAGGTTTGGTTTGGTTTGGTATGGTTTTGGTTTTGGTTTGGTTTGGTTTGGTTTGGTTTGGTTTGGTTTGGTTTGGTTTGGTTTGGTTTGGTTTGGTATGGCTTGGTTTGGTTTGGTCTGGTTTGGTTAGGTGTGGTTAGGTTAGGTTAGGTTAGGTTAGGTTAGATTAGGTTATTTTTTGTTTGGTTTGGTTTGGTAAGGTTTGGTTTGGTTTGGTTTGGTTACGTTAGGTTAGGTTAGGTTAGTTTAGGTTAGGTTAGGTTAGGTTAGGTGAGGCGAGGTGAGGTTAGGTTATGTTACGTTAGGTTAGGTTAGTTTCGGTTCGGTTCGGTTCGGTTCGGTTCGGTTCCGATCCGTTCGGTTCCGTTCGGTTCGGTTCGGTTCGTTTTGGTTCGGTTCGGTTAGGTTCGTTTAGGTTAGGTTAGGTTAGGTTACGTTAGGTTATGTTTAGTTAGGTTAGGTTAGGTTGAGTTTGGTTTGGTTTGGTTTGGTTTTGTTTGGATAGGTTAGGTTAGGTTACGTTAGGTTAGGTTAGGTTGGGTTAGGTTAGGTTTGGTTTCGTTTGGTTTGGTTTGGTTTGGTTTGGTTTGGTTAGGTTTCGCTTGGCTTGGTTTGGTCTGGTTTGGTTTGTTTTGATTTGGTTTGGTTTGGTTTAGTTTGATTAGGTTAGGTTAGGTTAGGTTAGGTTATGTTAGGTTAGGTTGGGTTAGGTTAGGTTAGGTTAGGTAAGGTTAGGTAAGGTTTGGTTTGGTTTAGTTTGGTTTGGTTTGGTTTGGTCTGGTTTCGTATGGTTTGGTTTGGTTTGGTTTGGTTAGGTTAGGTTAGGTTAGGTTAGTTTAGATTAGGTTAGGTGTGGTTTGGTTTGGTTTGGTTTGGTTTGGTTAAATTTGGTTTGGTTTGGTTTGGTTTCGTTTGGTTTGGTTTGGTTTCGTTTGGTTTGGTTTCGTTTGGGTTGGTTTATTTTGATTTGGTTTGGTTTGATTTGGTTTGGTTAGGTAAGGTTAGGTTAGTTTGGGTTAGGTTAGGTTAGGTTATTTTGGGTTAGGTTGGGTTGGGTTGGCTTAGGTTAGGTTAGGTTAGGTTAGGTTAGGTTAGGTTAGGTTAGGTTAGGTTCGGTTCTGTTAGGTTCGGTTAGGTTAGGTTAGGTTAGGTTAGGTTTTGTTTGGTTTGGTTTGGTTTGGTTTGGTTTGGTTAGGTGTGGTTAGGTTAGGTTAGGTTAGGTTAGGTTAGGTTAGGTTAAGTTAGGTTAGGTTTTGTTTGGTTTTGTTTGGTTTGGTTTGGTTTTGTTTGGTTTGGTTAGGTTAGGTTAGGTTAGGTTAGGTTAGGTTAAGTTAGGTGAGGTGAGGTTAAGTTAGGTTAGGTTAGGTT
>NW_025728320.1:0-2500 GCF_021461385.2 Schistocerca piceifrons | reverse complement strand
TAGGTTAGTTTAGGTTAGGTTAGGTTAGGTAAGGTTACGTTATGTTAGGTTAGGTTAAGTTAGGTTTGGTTTGCTTTGGTTTGGTTTGTATTTGTTAGGTTAGGTTAGGTTAGGTTAGGTTAGGTTAGGTTAGGTTATGTTAGGTTTGGTTAAGTTGGGTAGGTTTGGTTAGGTTTGGTTTGGTTTGGTTTGGTTTCGTATGGTTTGGTTTGGTTTCGTTTGGTTGGTTTGTTTTGGGTTGGTTTGGTTTGGTTTGGTTTGGTTTGGTTTGGTTTGGTTTCGTTAGGTTAGGTTAGGTTAGGTTAGGTTAGGTTAGGTTAGGTTATGTTAGGTTTGGTTAGGTTGGGTAGGTTTGGTTAGGTTTGGTTTGGTTTGGTATGGTATGATTTGGTTTTGTTAGGTTAGGTTAGGTTAGGTTAGGTTTGGTTTGGTTTGGTTGGTTTGGTTTGGTTCGGTTTGGTTTGGTTTGGTTAGGTTTATTTATGTTTGGGTAGGTTAGGTTAGGTTAGGTTAGGTTAGATTATGTTAGGTTAGGTTAGGTTAGGTCAGGTTAGGTTAGGTTTGGTTAGGTTAGGTTTGGTTTGGGTTGGTTTGGTTTGGTCTGGTTTGGTTTTGTTTGGTTTGATTTGGTTTGGTTTGGTTTGGTTTGGTTAGGTTAGGTTAGGTTAGGTTAGGTTAGGCTGGGTTAGATTAGGTTAGGTTAGGTTAGGCTAGGTTAGGTTAGATTAGGTTAGGTTAGGTTAAGTTAGGTTAGGTTATGTCAGGTTAGGTTAGGTTGGGTTAGGTTTGGTCAGGTTTGGTTTGGTTTAGGTTAGGTTAGGTTAGGTTTGGTTTGGTTTGGTTTGGTTTGGTTAAGTAAGGTTAGGTTAGGTTAGGTTAGGTTAGGTTAGGTTAGGTTAGGTTTGGTTTCGTTTGGTTTGGTTTGGTTTGGTTTGGTTAGGTTTGGCTTGGTTTGGTCTGGTCTGGTTTGGTTTGTTTTGGTTTGGTTAGGTTTGATCTGGTTTGGTTATGTTAGGTTCGGTTAGGTTAATTTAGGTTAGGTTTGGCTTGGTTAGGTTTGGTTTGGTTTGGTTTGGTTTGGTTAGGTTAGGTTAGGTTAGGTTAGGTTAGGTTAGGTTAGGTTAGGTTAGTTTAGGATAGGTTTGGTTTCGTTTGGTTTGGTTTTGTTTGTTTTCGTTTGGTTTGTTTTGGTTTGGTTTGGTTTGGTTAGGTTAGGTTAGGTTAGGATAGGTTAGGTTTGGTTAGGTTAGGTTAGGTTAGGTTTTGTTTGGTTTGGATTGGTTTTGTTTTGTTTTGTTTTGTTAGGTTAAAATAGGTTAGGTTAGGTTAGGTTAGGTTTGCTTTGGTTTGGTTTGGTTTGGTTTGGTTTCGTTTGGTTAGATTAGGTTAGGTTAGGTTAGGTAAGGTTAGGTTAGGTTAGGTTAGGTTAGGTTTGGTTTGGTTTGGTTTGCTTTGGTTTGGTTTGGTTTAGTTTGGTTTGGTTTGGTTTGGTTCGGTTTCGTTTGGTTTGGTTTGGTTTGGTTTGGTTTGGTTTGGTTTGTTTTGGTTTGGTTTGGTTTGGTTTGGTTTGGTTTGGTTTCGTTAGGTTAGGTTAGGTTACGTTAGGTTAGGTTAGGTTAGGTTAGGTTAGGCTAGGCTAGGCTATGTTCGGCTAGGGTAGGCTAGGCTAGGCTAGGCTATGCTAGGCTAGGAGAGGGTACGCTAGTTTACTTTAGGCTAGGTTAGGCTCGGTTGAGTTGGGTTGGGATGGGTTAGGTTGGGTTGGGTTGGGTTCGGTTGGGTTGGTTTGGGTTGGGTTGGGTTGCGTTGGGTTGGGTTGTGTTGGGTTGTGTTTTCTTGGGTTGCGTTGGGTTGGGTTGTGTTGGGTTGCGTTTGCTTGGGTTGTGTTGGGTTGGGTTGGGTTGGGTTAGGTTAGGTTAGGTTACATTAGGTTAGGGTTGATTAAATTAGGTTAGGTTAGGTTAGGTTTGGTTAGGTGAGGTTAGGTTAGGTTAGGTTAGGTTAGATTAGGTTAGGTTAGGTTAAGTTAGTTTAGGTTATGTCAGGTTAGGTTAGGTTGGGTTAAGTTTGGTTAGGTTTGGTTTGGTTTGGTTTGGTTTGGTATTGCTAGGTTAGGTTAGGTTAGGTTAGGTTTGGTTTGGTTTGGTTTGGTTAGGTTTTGTTGAATTAAGTTAGGTTAGGTTAGATTAGGTTAGGTTAGGTTAGGTTGGGTTAGGTTAGGATAGGTTAGGTTAGGTTATGTTAGGTTAGGTTAGGTAAGGTTTGGTTTGGTTGGGTTTGGTTTGGTTTGGTCTGGTTTCGTATGGTGTGGTACTGTTTGGTTTGGTTTGGTTAGGTTAGGTTAGGTTAGGTTAGGTAAGGTTAGGTTAGGTTAGGTTTTGTTTGGTTTGGTTTGGTTTGCTTTGGTTTCGTTTTGTTAGGTTAAAATAGGTTAGGTTAGGTTAGGTTAGGTTGGCTTTGGTTTGGTTTGGTTTGGTTTGGTTTGGTTAGGTGTGGTTAG
>NW_025728319.1:0-32862 GCF_021461385.2 Schistocerca piceifrons | reverse complement strand
GTGCTCCCTCGGGCACCTTATGGTAGTTCTCCAGTGAGTCTAGATTTTCGAATCCGACGCTAAACTGATAGTTAATTGTAACGTTCAGGGACTCCTAATGACGATGGAACACTCAAATGGCGCCGAGATGCAATATATCGACCTCCAGCCGACATGTCTCTATGGGTCTATTGCTGCCTAGGGCACCTTATGGTAGTTCTCCAGTGAGTCTAGATTTTCGAATCCGACGCAAAACTGATAGTTAATTGTAACGTTCAGCGCCTCCTAATGTCGATGGAACACTCAAATTGCGTCGCGATTCAATACATCTTCCTCCAGCCGACTTGTCTCCAAGGGTCTATAGCTGCCTCGGGCACCTTATCGTGGTTCTCCTGTGAGTCTAGATTTTCGAATCCGACGCAAAACTGATAGTTAATTGTAAAATTCAACGCCTCCTAATGAAGATCGAACACTCAAATTGCGTCGAGATTCAATAAATTGTCCTACAACCGGCGTGTCTCCAAGGGTCTATTGCTGCTTCGGGCACCTTATGGTCGTTCTCCTGTGAGTCTAGGCGTTCGAATCCGACACATAACTGATAGTAAATTGTAACGTTCATGGCCTCCTAACGAAGATGGAACACTCAAATTGCGTCGAGATTCAATACATCGTCCCTCAGCCGACTTGTCTCCAACAGTCTATTGCTGCCTCGGGCACCTTATGGTCGTTCTCCTGTGAGTCTACATTTTAGAATCCGACGCAAAACTGATAGTTAATTGTAACGCTCAGCGCCTCCTAATGACGATGGAACACTCAAATAGCGTCGAGATTCAATACATCGTCCTCCAGCCGACTTGTCTCCAAGGGTCTATTGCTGCCTCGGGCACCATATGGTCCGTCCCATGTGAGTCTAGATTTTCGTATCCGACGCAAAACTGATTGTCACGTTCAGCGCCTCCTAATGACGATGGAACTCTCAAATTGCGTCGAGATGCAATATATCGACCTCCAGCCAACTTGTCTTCAAGGGTCTATAGCTGCCTCGGTACACGTTATGGTCGTTCTCCTGTGAGTCTAGAAATTAGAATCCGACGCAAAATTGATAGTTAATTGTAACGTAGAGGGCCTCCTAATGAAGATGGAACACTCAAATTGCGTCGCGATTCAATTCATCGTCCTCCAGCCGACTTGTCTCCAAGGGTCTATTGCTGCCTCTGGCACCTTAAGGTGGTGCTCCTGTGCGTCTAGATTTTCAAATCCGACGCGAAACTGATAGTTAATTGTAAGGTTAAGGGCCTCCTAATGACGATGGAACACTCAAATTGCGTTGAGATTCAATACATCGTCCTCCAGCCGACTTGTCTCCAAGGGGATATTGCTGCCTTGGACACCATATGGGCCGTCTCCTTTGAGTCTAGATTTTCGAATCCGACGCGAATTTGCTTGATAATTGTAACGTTCATGGCCTCCTAATGACGTTGGAACACTCAAATTGCGTCGAGGTTCAATACATCGTCCTTCAGCCGACTTGTCTCCAAGAGTCTATTGCTGCCTCGGGCACCTTATGGTGGTTCTCCTGTGAGTCTAGATTTTCGAACCCGACGCAAAACTGATAGTTAATTGTAGCGTTCATGACCTCCTAATGACGATGGAACACTCAAATTGCATCGAGACACAATACATCGTCCTCCAGCCGGCTTGTCTCCAAGGGTCAATTGCTGGCTCGGGCACCTTATGGTCGTTCTTCTGTGAGTCTAGATTTTCGAATCCGACGCATAGCTGATAGTTAATTGTAACGTTTAGCGCCTCCTAATGACGATGGAACACTCAAATTGCATCGTTATTCAATACATCGTCATTCAGCCGACTTGTCTCCAAGGGTCTATTGCTGCCTCGGGCACCTTATAGTCGTTCACCTCTGAGTCTAGATTTTAGAATACGACGCAAAACTGATAGTTAATTGTCACGTACTGGGTCTCCTACTGTCGATGGAACACTCACATTGCGTCGCGATTTAATACATCGTCCTCCAGCCGACTTGTCTCCAAGGGTTTATTGCCGCCTCGGGCACGTTATGGTGGTTCTTCTGTGAGACTAGATTTTCGAATCCGACGCAAAATGGATAGTTAATTGTAACGTTCAGAGACTCCTAATGACGGTGGATCACTCAAATTGCGTCTAGATGCAATATATCGACATCCGGCCGACTTGTCTACAAGGGTCAATTGCTGCCTCGGGCAACTTATGGTCATTCTCCACAGAGTCTAGATCTTCGAATCCGACCAAAAACTGATAGTTAATTGTCACGTACTGGTTCTCCTAATGACGATGGAACACTCACATTGCGTCGCGATTCAATACAACGTCCTCCAGCAGAATTGTCCCCAAGGGTTTATTGCTGCCTCGGGCACCTTATGGTCGTTCTACAGTGAGACTAGATTTTAGAATCCGACGCAAAACTGATCGTTAATTGTAAAGTTCAGGGCCTCAAAATAACGATGGAACACTCAAATTACGTCGAGATTCAATAAATCGTCCTCCAGCCGACTTGTCTCCAAGGGGATATTGCTCCCTCGGGCACCATATGGTCCGTCCCATGTGAGTCTAGATTTTCGTATCCGACGCAAAACTGATAGTTAATTGTAACGCTCAGCGCCTCCTAATGACGATGGAACACTCAAATAGCGTCGAGATTCAATACATCGTCCTCCAGCCGACTTGTCTCCAAGGGTCTATTGCTGCCTCGGGCACCTTATGGTCGGTCTCCTGTGAGTCTAAATTTTCGAATCAGACGCAAAACTTATAGTTAATTGTAACGTTAAGGGCCTCTTAATGACGATGGAACACTCTAATTGCGTCGAGATGCAATACATCGTCCTCCAGCCGACTTGTATCCAATGGGATATTGCTGCCTCGGGAACCATATGGTCCGACTCCTGTGAGTCTAGATTTTCGTATCCGACGCAAACCTGATACTTAATTGTAACGTTAAGCGCCTCCTAATGACGATGGAACACTCAAATTGCGTCGAGATGCAATATATATCGACCTCCAGCCGACTTGTCTCCAAGGGTCAATTGCTGCCTCGGTCACCTTATGATCGTTCTCCTGTGAGTCTAGAATTTCGAATCCAACGCATAACTGATAGTTAATTGTAATGTTCATGGCCTCCTAATGCCGATCGTACACTCAAATTGCGTCGAGATTCAATACATCGTCATTCAGCCGACTTTTCTCCATTGCTGCCTCGGGCACCTTATGGTCGTTCTCGTGGAGTCTAGATTTTAGAATCCGACGCAAAACTGATAGTTCATTGTAACATGTAACATTGTAACATTTATGATCCGTCTCCTGTGAGTCTAGATTTTCGAATCCGACGCATAACTGATGCTTAATTGTAATGTTAATGGCCTCCTAATGACGATGGAACACTCAAATTGCGTCGCGATTCAATTCATCGTCCTCCAGCCGGCTTGTCTCCAAGGGTCAATTGCTGCCTCGGGCACCTTATGGTCGTTCTTTTGTGAGTCTAGATTTTCGAATCCAACGCATAGCTGATAGTTAATTGTAACGTTCAGCGCCTCCTAATGACGATGGAAAACACAAATTGCGTCGTTATTCAATACATCGTCATTCAGCCGACTTGTCTCAAAGGGTTTATTGCCTCCTCAGGCACGTTATGGTGGTTCTCCTGTGAGACTAGATTTTCGAATCCGATGCAAAATGGATAGTTAATTGTAACGTTCGGGGACTCCTAATGACGGTGGAACACTCAAATTGCGTCTAGATGCAATTTATCGACCTCCGGCCGACTTGTCTACCAGGGTCAATTGCTGCCTCGGGCACCTAATGGTCGTTCGCGTCAGAGTCTAGATCTTCGAATCCGACCAAAAACTGATAGTTAATTGTCACGTACTGGTTCTCCTAATGACGATGGAACACTCACATTGCGTCGTTATTCAATACATCGTCCTCCAGCAGACTTGTCTCAAAGGGTTTATTGCTGCCTCGGGCACCTTATGGTCGTTCTCCAGTGAGTCTAGATTTTAGAATCCGACGCAAAACTGATAGTTAATTGCAAAGTTCAGGGCCTCGTAATGACGATGCAACACTCAAATTACGTCGAGACTTAATACATCGTCCTCCAGCCGACTTGTCTCCAAGGGAATATTCCTCATTCGGGCTCCATATGGTCCGTTTCCTGTGAAACTAGATTCCCGTATCCGCCGCAAAACTGATAGGTAATTGTAACGATCAGCGCCTCCTAATGACGATGGAACACTCAAATTGCGTCGAGATTCAATACATCGTCCTCCAGTCGACTTGTCTCCAAGGGTGTATTGCTGCCTCGGGCACCTTATGGTCTGGTCGTTCTCCTGTGAGTCTAAATTTTCGAATCAATCGCAAAATTTATAGTTAATTGTAACGTTAAGGGCCCCACAATGAATATCGGAGACTTAAATTGCGTCGAGCTTCAATACATTGTCCTCCAGCCGACTTGTCTTCGAGGAGATATAGCTGCCTCGAGCAATTTATGATCCGTCTCCTGTGAGTCTAGATTTTCGAATCCGACGCATAACTGATGCTTAATTGTAATGTTAATTGCCTCCTAATGACGGTGGAACACTCAAATTGCGTCTAGTTTCAATACATCGTCATCCTGTCGACTTGTCTCCAAGGGTCTATTGCTGCCTCGGGCACCTTATGGTCGTTCTCCTGACAGTCTACTTTTTCGAATCCGACGGTAAACTGATTATTAATTGTAACGTTCAGGGCCTCCTAATGACGATCGAACACTCAAATTACGTCCACAATCAATACATCGTCCTCCAGCCGACTTGTCTCCAAAGGTCTATCGCTGCCTCGGGCACCTTATGGTCGTTCTTCTGTGAGTCTAGATTTTCGAATCCGACGCATAGCTGATAGTTAATTTTAACGCTCAACGCCTCCTAATAACGATGGAACACTCTAATTGCGTCGTTATTCAATACATCGTCCTACAACCGGCGTGTCTCCAAGGGTCTATTGCTGCTTCGGGCACCTTATGGTCGTTCTCCTGTGAGTCTAGGCGTTCGAATCCGACACATAACTGATAGTAAATTGTAACGTTCATGGCCTCCTAACGAAGATGGAACACTCAAATTGCGTCGAGATTCAATACATCGTCCCTCAGCCAACTTGTTTCCAACAGTCTATTGCTGCCATGGGCACCTTATGGTCGTTCTCCTGTGAGTCTACATTTTAGAATCCGACGCAAAACTGATAGTTAATTGTAACGCTCAACGCCTCCTAATGACGATTGAACACTCAAATAGCGTCGAGATTCAATACATCGTCCTCCAGCCGACTTGTCTCCAAGGGTCTATTGCTGCCTCGGGCACCATATGGTCGGTCTCCTGTGAGTCTAAATTTTCGAATCAGACGCAAAACTTATAGTTAATTGTACGGTTAAGGGCCTCCTGATGACGTTGGAACACTCAAATTGCGTCTAGATTCAAGACATCGTCATTCAGCCGACTT
This sequence comes from Schistocerca piceifrons, assembly GCF_021461385.2. Lineage (NCBI taxonomy): Eukaryota > Metazoa > Arthropoda > Insecta > Orthoptera > Acrididae > Schistocerca > Schistocerca piceifrons. The sequence continues at coordinate 27,363 of NW_025728319.1, read as the reverse complement.
GTCTCCAAGGGTCTATTGCTGCCTCGGGCACCTTATGGTCGTTCTTCTGTGAGTCAAGATTTTCGAATCCGACGCATAGCTGATAGTTAATTTTAACGCTCAACGCCTCCTAATAACGATGGAACACTCTAATTGCGTCGTTATTCAATACATCGTCCTCCAGCCGATTTGTCTCCAAGGGTCTATTGCTGCCTCTGGCACCTTATGGTCGTGCTCCTGTGAGTCTAGATTTTCAAATCCGACGCGAAACTGATAGTTAATTGTAACGTTAAGGGCCTCATAATGACGATGGAACACTCAAATTGCGTTGCGATTCAATACATCGTCCTCCAGCCGACTTGTCTCCTAGGGGATATTGCTGCCTCGGGCACCATATGGTCCGACTCCTGTGAGTCTAGATTTTCGTATCCGACGCAAAACTGATACTTAATTGTAACGTTAAGCGCCTCCTAAAGACGATGGAACACTCAAATTGCGTCGAGATGCAATATATATCGACCTCCAGCCGACTTGTCTCCAAGGGTCTATTGCTGCCTCGGGCACCTTATGATCGTTCTCCTGTGAGTCTAGAATTTCGAATCCAACGCATAACAGATAGTTAATTGTAACGTTCATAGCCTCCTAATGCCGATCGTAAACTCGAATTGCGTCGAGATTCAATACATCGTCTTTCAGCCGACTTGTCTCTATTGCTGCCTCGGGCACCTTATGGTCGTTCTCCTGGAGTCTAGATTTTAGAATCCGACACAAAACTGATAGTTCATTGTAACGTTGAGGGCCTCATTATGACGATGGAACACTCAAATAGCGTCGAGATTCAATACATCGTCCCCCAGCCTACTTGTCTCCAAGGGGATATTGCTGCCTCGGTACAGGTTATGGTCGTTCTCCTGTGAGTCTAGAGTTTAGAATCTGACGCAAAATTGATACTTAATTGTAACGCTGAGGGCCTCCTAATGACGATGGAACTATCTTCAGGGACTACTTATGACGAAGGAACACTCAAATTGCGTCGAGATTCAATACTTCGACCTCCAGCCGACTTCTCTCCAAGGTGATAGTGCTGCCTCGGGCACCTTATGGTAGTTCTCCAGTGAGTCTAGATTTTCGAATCCGACGCTAAACTGATAGTTAATTGTAACGTTCAGGGACTCCTAATGACGATGGAACACTCAAATGGCGCCGAGATGCAATATATCGACCTCCAGCCGACATGTCTCTATGGGTCTATTGCTGCCTAGGGCACCTTATGGTAGTTCTCCAGTGAGTCTAGATTTTCGAATCCGACGCAAAACTGATAGTTAATTGTAACGTTCAGCGCCTCCTAATGACGATGGAACATTCAAATTGCGTCGCGATTCAATACATCGTCCTCCAGCCGACTTCTCTCCAAGGGTCTATAGCTGCCTCGGGCACCTTATCGTGGTTCTCCTGTGAGTCTAGATTTTCGAATCCGACGCAAAACTGATAGTTAATTGTAAAATTCAACGCCTCCTAATGAAGATCGAACACTCAAATTGCGTCGAGATTCAATACATCGTCCTACAACCGGCGTGTCTCCGAGGGTCTATTGCTGCTTCGGGCACCTTATGGTCGTTCTCCTGTGAGTCTAGGCGTTCGAATCCGACACATAACTGATAGTAAATTGTAACGTTCATGGCCTCCTATCGGAGATGGAACACTCAAATTGCGTCGAGATTCAATACATCGTCCCTCAGCCGACTTGTCTCCAACAGTCTATTGCTGCCTCGGGCACCTTATGGTCGTTCTCCTGTGAGTCTACATTTTAGAATCCGACGCAAAACTGATAGTTAATTGTAACGCTCAGCGCCTCCTAATGACGATGGAACACTCAAATAGCGTCGAGATTCAATACATCGTCCTCCAGCCGACTTGTCTCCAAGGGTCTATTGCTGCCTCGGGCACCCTATGGTCGGTCTCCTGTGAGTCTAAATTTTCGAATCCGACGCAAAACTGATAGTTAATTGTAACGCTCAGCGCCTCTTAATGACGATGGAACAGTCTAATTGCGTCGAGATGCAATACATCGTCCTCCAGCCGACTTGTGTCCAAGGGGATATTGCCGCCTCGGGAACCATATGGTCCGACTCCTGTGAGTCAAGATTTTCGTATCCGACGCAAACCTGATACTTAATTGTAACGTTAAGCGCCTCCTAATGACGATGGGACACTCAAATTGCGTCGAGATGCAATATATATCGACCTCCAGCCGACTTGTCTCCAAGGGTCAATTGCTGCCTCGGTCACCTTATGATCGTTCTCCTGTGAGTCTAGAATTTCGAATCCAACGCATAACTGATAGTTAATTGTAACGTTCATGGCCTCCTAATGCCGATCGTACACTCAAATTGCGTCGAGATTCAATACATCGTCATTCAGCCGACTTGTCTCCATTGCTGCCTCGGGCACCTTATGGTCGTTCTCGTGCGGTCTAGATTTTAGAATCCGTCGCAAAACTGATAGTTCATTGTAACGTTCAGGGCCTCCTAATGACGATGGAACACTCAAATAGCGTCGAGATTCAATACATCGTCCTCCAGCCTACTTGTCTTCAAGGGTCTATTGCTGCCTCGGTACACGTTACGGTAGTTCTCCTGTGAGTCTAGAATTTAGAATCCGACGCAAAATTGATAGTTAATTGTAACGTTGAGGGACTCCTAATGACGATGGAACACTCAAATTGCGTCGCGATTCAATTCATCGTCCTCCAGCCGGCTTGTCTCTTAGGGTCAATTGCTGCCTCGGGCACCTTATGGTCGTTCTTCTGTGAGTCTAGATTTTCGAATCCGACGCATAGCTGATAGTTAATTGTAACGTTCGGCGACTCCTAATGACGATGGAACACTCAAATTGCGTCGTTATTCAATACATCGTCATTCAGCCGACTTGTCTCCAAGGGTCTATTGCTGCCTCGGGCACCTTATGGTCGTTCTCCTCTGTGTCTAGATTTTAGAATACGACGCAAAACTGATAGTTAATTGTCACGTACTGGGTCTCCTAATGACGATGGAACACTCACATTGCGTCGCGATTCAATACATCGTCCTCCAGCCGACTTGTCTCCAAGGGTTTATTGCCGCCTCGGGCACGTTATGGTGGTTCTCCTGTGACACTAGATTTTCGAATCCGACGCAAAATGGATATTAATTGTAACGTCGGGGACTCCTAATGACGGTGGAACACTCAAATTGCGACTAGATGCAATATATCGACCTCCGGCCGACTTGTCTACAAGGGTCAATTGCTGCCTCGGGCACCTTATGGTCGTTCGCGTCAGAGTCTAGATCTTCGAATCCGACCAAAAACTGATAGTTAATTGTCACGTACTGGTTCTCCTAATGACGATGGAACACTCACATTGCGTCGTTATTCAATACATCGTCCTCCAGCAGACTTATCTACAAGGGGATATTGCTGCCTCGGGCAACTTATGATCCGTCTCCTGTTAGTCTAGATTTTCGAATCCGATGCAAAACTGATGGTTAATTGTGACGTTAATGGAATCCTAATGACGATGGAACACTCAAATTGCGTCTAGATTCAAGACATCGTCATTCAGCCGACTTGTTTCCAAGGGTCTATTGCTGCCTCGGGCACCTTATGGTCGTTCTTCTGTGAGTCAACATTTTCGAATCCGACGCATAGCTGATAGTTAATTTTAACGCTCAACGCCTCCTAATAACGATGGAACACTCTAATTGCGTCGTTATTCAATACATCCTCCTCCAGCCGATTTGTCTCCAAGGGTCTATTGCTGCCTCTGGCACCTTATGGTCGTGCTCCTGTGAGTCTAGATTTTCAAATCCGACGCGAAACTGATAGTTAATTGTAACGTTAAGGGCCTCATAATGACGATGGAACACTCAAATTGCGTTGCGATTCAATACATCCTCCTCCAGCCGACTTGTCTCCAAGGGGATATTGCTGCCTCGGGCACCATATGGTCCGACTCCTGTGAGTCTAGATTTTCGTATCCGACGCAAAACTGACACTTAATTGTAACGTTAAGCGCCTCCTAATGACGATGGAACACTCAAATTGCGTCGAGATACAATATATATCGACCTCCAGCCGACTTGTCTACAAGGGTCTATTGCTGCCTCGGGCACCTTATGATCGTTCTCCTGTGAGTCTAGGATTTCGAATCCAACGCATAACTGATAGTTAATTGTAACGTTCATGGCCTCCTAATGCCGATCGTAAACTCAAATTGCGTCGAGATTCAATACATCGTCTTTCAGCCGACTTGTCTCCATTGCTGCCTCGGGCACCTTATGGTCGTTCTCCTGGAGTCTAGATTTTAGAATCCGACACAAAACTAATAGTTCATTGTAACGTTCAGGGCCTCCTAATGACGATGGAACACTCAAATAGCGTCGAGATTCAATACATCGACCTCCAGCCGACTTCTCTCCAAGGTGATAGTGCTGCCTCGGGCACCTTATGGTAGTTCTCCAGTGAGTCTAGATTTTCGAATCCGACGCAAAACTGATAGTTAATTGTAACGTTCAGCGACTCCTAATGACGATGGAACACTCAAATTGCGTCGCGATTCAATACATCGTCCTCCAGCCGACTTGTCTCCAAGGGTCTATAGCTGCCTCGGGCACCATATCGTGGTTCTCCTGTGAGTCTAGATTTTCGAATCCGACGCAAAACTGATAGTTAATTGTAAAATTCAGCGCCTCCTAATGAAGATGGAACACTCAAATTGCGTCGAGATTCAATACATCGTCCTACAACCGGCGTGTCTCCAAGGGTCTATTGCTGCTTCGGGCACCTTATGGTCGTTCTCCTGTGAGTCTACATTTTAGAATCCGACGCAAAACTGATAGTTAATTGTAACGTTCAGGGCCTCCTAACGAAGATGGAACACTCACATTGCGTCGACATTCAATACATCGTCCTTCAGCCGAATGGTCTCCAATAGTCTATTGCTGCCTCGGGCACCTTATGGTCGTTCTCCTGTGAGTCTAGATTTTAGAATCCGACGCAAAACTGATAGTTAATTGTAACGTTCAGGGCCTCCTAATGACGATGGAACATTCTAATTACGTCGAGATTCAATACATCGTCCTCCAGCCGACTTGTCTCCAAGGGTCTATTACTGCCTCGGGCACCTTATGCTCGTTCTCCTGTAGGTCTAGATTATCGGATCGGATGCATAACTGATAGTTAATTGTAGCGTTCAGCGCCTCCTAATGACGATGGAACACTCAAATTGCGTCGAGATTCAATACATCGACATTCAGCCGACTTGTCTCCAAGGGTCTATTGCTGCCTCGGGCACGTTATGGTCGTTCTCCTGTGGTTCTAGATTTTACAATCCGACGCAAAACTGATAGTTAATTGTAAAGTTCAGCGCCTCCTAATGACGATGGAACACTCAAATTGCGTCGCGATTCAATAGATCGTCCTCCAGCCGACATGTCTCCAAGGGTCTACTGCTGCCTCTGGCACCTTATGGTCGTGCTCCTGTGCGTTTAGATTTTCAGATCCGACGCAAAACTAATAGTTAATTGTAACGTTAATGGCCTCATAATGATAATGGAACACTCAAATTGCGTCGAGATTCAATACATCGTCCACCAGCCGCTTTGTCTCCAAGGGGATGTTGCTGCCTCGGCCTCCATATGGTCCGTCTCCTGTGAGTCTAGATTTTCGTATCCGACGCAAAACTGAGAGTTAATTGTTACGTTCAGCGCCTCCTAATGACGATGGAACACTCAAATTGCGTCGAGATTCAATACATCGTCCTCCAGCCGACTAGTCTCCAAGGGTCTATTACTGCCTCGGGCACCTTATGGTAGTTCTCCTTTGACTCTAGATTTTCGAATCCGATGCATTGCTGACAGTTAATTGTAACGTTCAGCGCCTCCTAATGACGATGGAACACTAAAATTTTGTCGAGATTCAATACATCGTCATTTAGCCGACTTGTGTCCAAGGGTCTATTGCTGCCTCGGGCACCTTATGGTCGTTCCCCAGTGAGTCTAGATTTTCGTATCCGACGCTAAACTGATAGTTAATTGTAATGTTCAGCGCCTCCTAATGACGATTGAACACTCAAATTGCGTCGAGAATCAATACATCGTCCTCCAGCTGACTTGTCTCCAAGGGTCTATTGCTGCCTCGGGCACCTTATGGTCGTTCCCATGTGAGTCTAAATTTTCGAATCAGACGCAAAACTTATAGTTAATTGTACGGTTAAGGGCCTCCTAATGACGATGGAACACTCAAATTGCGTCGAGATTCAATACATCGTCCTTTAGCCAACTTGCCTCCAAGGGGATATTGCTGCCTCCGGTACCTTACGGTCGTTCTCCTCAGAGTCTAGATTTTCGAATCCGACGCTTATCTGATAAATAATTGTAAGGTTCAGTGCCTCCTAATGACGATGGAACACTCAAATTCCGTCGAGATTCAATACATCGTCCTCCAGCCGACTTATCTACAAGGGGATTTTGCTGCCTCGGGCAACTTATGATCCGTCTCCTGTTAGTCTAGATTTTCGAATCCGACGCAAAACTGATGGTTAATTGTGACGTTAAAGGAATCCTAATGACGATGGAACACTCAAATTGCGTCTAGATTCAAGACATCGTCATTCAGCCGACTTGTCTCCAAGGGTCTATTGCTGCCTCGGGCACCTTATGGTCGTTCTCTTGTGAGTCTAGTCTTTCGAATCCGACGCTAAAGTGATTGTTAATTGTAACGTTCAGGGCTTCCTAAAGACGATGGAACACTCAAATTACGTCCAGAATCAATACATCGTCCTCCAGCCGACTAGTCTCCAAGGGTCTACTGCTGCGTCGGGCACCTTATTGTCGTTCTCCTGTGGGTCTAGGTTTTCGAATCCGACGCATAGCTGATAGTTAATTGTAGCGTTCAGCGCCTCCAAATGACGATGGAACACTCAAATTGCGTCGAGAATCAATACATCGTCATTCAGCCGACTTGTCTTCAAGGATTGCTGCCTCTGGCACCTTATGGTTGTTCTCCTGTGAGTTTAGATTTTAGAATCCGACGCAAAACTGATAGTTAATTTAACGTTCAGGGCCTCCTAATGACGATGGATCACTCAAATTACGTCGAGATTCAATACATCGTCCTCCAGCCGACTTGTCTCCACGGGGTATTGCTGCCTCGGGCACCATATTATCCGTCTCCTGTGAGTCTAGATTTTCGTATCCGACGCAAAACTGATAGTTAATTGTAAAGTTCAACGCCTCCTAATGACGATGGACCACTCAAATTGCGTCGAGATTCAATACATCGTCCCCCAGCCGACTTGTCTCCAAGAATCTATTGCTGCCTCGAGCACCTTATTGTCGTTCTCCTGCGAGTCTAAATTTTCGAATCAGACGCAAAGCTCATAGTTAATTGTAACGGTAAGGGCCTCCTAATGACGATGGAACACTCAAATTTGAGATTTAATACATCGTCCTCCAGCCGACTTGCCTCCAAGGGGATATTGCTGCCTCCGGGACCTTATGGTCGTTATCCTCAGAGTCTAGATTTTCGAATCCGACCCCAAACTGATAGTTAATTGTCACGTTCTGGGTCTCCGAATGACGATGGAGCTCTCAAATTGCGTCGCGATTCAATACATCGTCCTCCAGCCGACTTGTCTCAAAGGGTCTACAGCTGCCCCTCGCACCTTATGGTCGTGCACCTGTGCGTCTGGATTTTCGAATCAGACGCAAAACTGATAGTTAATTGTAACGTTCAGGGACTCCTAATGACGATGGAACACTCAAATTGCGTCGAGATTCAATACATCGTCATCCAGCCGACTAGTCTGCAAGGGTCTATTGATGCCTCGGGCACCTTATGGTCGTACTCCTGTGAGTCTAGATTTTCGAATCCGACGCATAGCTGAAAGTTAATTGTAACGTTCAGCGCCTCCTAATGACGATGGAACACTCAAATTGCGTCGAGATTCAATACATCGTCATTCAGCCGACTTATCTCCAAGGGTTTACTGCTGCCTCGGGCACCTTACGGTGTTTCTCCTGTGAGTCTAGATTTTAGAATCCGACGCAGAACTGATAGTTAATTGTAACGTTCAGGGCCTCGTAATGGCGATGGAACACTCAAATTACGTCGAGATTCAATACATCGTCCTCCAGCCGACTTGCCTCCAAGGGGATATTGCTGCCTCGGGCACCTTATGGTCGTTCTCCTCTGAGTCTACATTTTCGAATCCGACGAAAAACTGATAGTTAATTGTCATGTTCTGTGTCTCCTAATGACGATGCAACACTCAAATTGCGTCGAGATTCAATACATCGTCCTCCAGCCGACTTGTCTCCAAGGGTCTATTGCTGCCTCGGGCACCTTATGGTCGTTCTTCTGTGAGTCTAGATTTTCGAATCCGACGCATAGCTGATAGTTAATTGTAACGTTCGGCGACTCCTAATGACGAAGGAGCACTCAAATTACGACGAGATTCAACACATTGTCCTCGAGCCGACCTGTCTCCAACGGTCTATTGCTGCCTCGGGTACCTTATGGTCGTTCTCCTGTGAGTCTAAATTTTCGACTCAGACGCAAAACTTATAGTTAATTGTAATGTTAAGGGCCTCCAAATGACGATGGAATACTCAAATTGCGTCGAGATTCAATACATCGTCCTCCAGCCGACTTGTCTCCAAGGGGATATTTCTGCCGTGAGCACCTTATGGTCCGTCTCCTGTGAGTCTAGATTTTCGATCCGACGCGATACTGCTAGTTATTTGTAACGTCCTAATAACGTTGGAACACTCAAATTGCGAGATCCAATACATCATCCTCCAGCCGTCTTGTCTCCAAGGGGATATTGCTGCCTTGAGCACCTTATGGTCCGTCTCCTGTGAGTCTAGGCGTTCGAATCCGACACATAACTGATAGTAAATTGTAACGTTCATGGCCTCCTAACGAAGATGGAACACTCAAATTGCGTCGAGATTCAATACATCGTCCCTCAGCCGACTTGTCTCCAACAGTCTATTGCTGCCTCGGGCACCTTATGGTCGTTCTCCTGTGAGTCTACATTTTAGAATCCGACGCAAAACTGATAGTTAATTGTAACGCTCAGCGCCTCCTAATGACGATGGAACACTGAAATAGCGTCGAGATTCAATACATCGTCCTCCAGCCCACTTGTCTCCAAGGGTCTATTGCTGCCTCGGGCACCCTATGGCCGGTCTCCTGTGAGTCTAAATTTTCGAATCCGACGCAAAACTGATAGTTAATTGTAACGCTCAGCGCCTCTTAATGACGATGGAACACTCTAATTGCGTCGAGATGCAATACATCGTCCTCCAGCCGACTTGTGTCCAAGGGGATATTGCTGCCTCGGGAACCATATGGTCCGACTCCTGTGAGTCAAGATTTTCGTATCCGACGCAAACCTGATACTTAATTGTAACGTTAAGCGCCTCCTAATGACGATGGGACACTCAAATTGCGTCGAGGTGCAATATATATCGACCTCCAGCCGACTTGTCTCCAAGGGTCAATTGCTGCCTCGGTCACCTTATGATCGTTCTCCTGTGAGTCTAGAATTTCGAATCCAACGCATAACTGATAGTTAATTGTAACGTTCATGGCCTCCTAATGCCGATCGTACACTCAAATTGCGTCGAGATTCAATACATCGTCATTCAGCCGACTTGTCTCCATTGCTGCCTCGGGCACCTTATGGTCGTTCTCGTGGGGTCTAGATTTTAGAATCCGACGCAAAACTGATAGTTCATTGTAACGTTCAGGGCCTCCTAATGACGATGGAACACTCAAATAGCGTCGAGATTCAATACATCGTCCTGCAGCCCACTTGTCTTCAAGGGTCTATTGCTGCCTCGGTACACGTTACGGTTGTTCTCCTGTGAGTCTAGAATTTAGAATCCGACGCAAAATTGATAGTTAATTGTAACGTTGAGGGACTCCTAATGACGATGGAACACTCAAATTGCGTCGCGATTCAATTCATCGTCCTCCAGCCGGCTTGTCTCTTAGGGTCAATTGCTGCCTCGGGCACCTTATGGTCGTTCTTCTGTGAGTCTAGATTTTCGAATCCGACGCATAGCTGATAGTTAATTGTAACGTTCGGCGACTCCTAATGACGATGGAACACTCAAATTGCGTCGTTATTCAATACATCGTCATTCAGCCGACTTGTCTCCAAGGGTTTATTGCCGCCTCGGGCACGTTATGGTGGTTCTCCTGTGAGACTAGATTTTCGAATCCGACGCAAAATGGATATTAATTGTAACGTCGGGGACTCCTAATGACGGTGGAACACTCAAATTGCGTCTAGATGCAATATATCGACCTCCGGCCGACTTGTCTACAAGGGTCAATTGCTGCCTCGGGCACCTTATGGTCGTTCGCGTCAGAGTCTAGATCTTCGAATCCGACCAAAAACTGATAGTTAATTGTCACGTACTGGTTCTCCTAATGACGATGGAACACTCTCATTGCGTCGTTATTCAATACATCGTCCTCCAGCAGACTTATCTACAAGGGGATATTGCTGCCTCGGGCAACTTATGATCCGTCTCCTGTTAGTCTACATTTTCGAATCCGATGCAAAACTGATGGTTAATTGTGACGTTAATGGAATCCTAATGACGATGGAACACTCAAATTGCGTCTAGATTCAAGACATCGTCATTCAGCCGACTTGTCTCCAAGGGTCTATTGCTGCCTCGGGCACCTTATGGTCGTTCTTCTGTGAGTCAAGATTTTCGAATCCGACGCATAGCTGATAGTTAATTTTAACGCTCAACGCCTCCTAATAACGATGGAACACTCTAATTGCGTCGTTATTCAATACATCGTCCTCCAGCCGATTTGTCTCCAAGGGTCTATTGCTGCCTCTGGCACCTTATGGTCGTGCTCCTGTGAGTCTAGATTTTCAAATCCGACGCGAAACTGATAGTTAATTGTAACGTTAAGGGCCTCATAATGACGATGGAACACTCAAATTGCGTTGCGATTCAATACATCCTCCTCCAGCCGAATTGTCTCCAAGGGGATATTGCTGCCTCGGGCACCATATGGTCCGACTCCTGTGAGTCTAGATTTTCGTATCCGACGCAAAACTGACACTTAATTGTAACGTTAAGCGCCTCCTAATGACGATGGAACACTCAAATTGCGTCGAGATACAATATATATCGACCTCCAGCCGACTTGTCTCCAAGGGTCTATTGCTGCCTCGGGCACCTTATGATCGTTCTCCTGTGAGTCTAGGATTTCGAATCCAACGCATAACTCATAGTTAATTGTAACGTTCATGGCCTCCTAATGCCGATCGTAAACTCAAATTGCGTCGAGATTCAATACATCGTCTTTCAGCCGACTTGTCTCCATTGCTGCCAAGGGCACCTTATGTTCGTTCTCCTGGAGTCTAGATTTTAGAATCCGACACAAAACTAATAGTTCATTGTAACGTTCAGGGCCTCCTAATGACGATGGAACACTCAAATAGCGTCGAGATTCAATACATCGACCTCCAGCCGACTTCTCTCCAAGGTGATAGTACTGCCTCGGGCACCTTATGGTAGTTCTCCAGTGAGTCTAGATTTTCGAATCCGACGCAAAACTGATAGTTAATTGTAACGTTCAGCGCCTCCTAATGACGATGGAACACTCAAATTGCGTCGCGATTCAATACATCGTCCTCCAGCCGACTTGTCTCCACGGGGTATTGCTGCCTCGGGCACCATATTATCCGTCTCCTGTGAGTCTAGATTTTCGTATCCGACGCAAAACTGATAGTTAATTGTAAAGTTCAACGCCTCCTAATGACGATGGACCACTCAAATTGCGTCGAGATTCAATACATCGTCCCCCAGCCGACTTGTCTCCAAGAATCTATTGCTGCCTCGAGCACCTTATTGTCGTTCTCCTGTGAGTCTAAATTTTCGAATCAGACGCAAAGCTCATAGTTAATTGTAACGGTAAGGGCCTCCTAATGACGATGGAACACTCAAATTTGAGATTTAATACATCGTCCTCCAGCCGACTTGCCTCCAAGGGGATATTGCTGCCTCCGGGACCTTATGGTCGTTATCCTCAGAGTCTAGATTTTCGAATCCGACCCCAAACTGATAGTTAATTGTCACGTTCTGGGTCTCCGAATGACGATGGAGCACTCAAATTGCGTCGCGATTCAATACATCGTCCTCCAGCCGACTTGTCTCAAAGGGTCTACAGCTGCCCCTCGCACCTTATGGTCGTGCACCTGTGCGTCTGGATGTTCGAATCAGACGCAAAACTGATAGTTAATTGTAACGTTCAGGGACTCCTAATGACGATGGAACACTCAAATTGCGTCGAGATTCAATACATCGTCATCCAGCCGACTAGTCTGCAAGGGTCTATTGATGCCTCGGGCACCTTATGGTCGTACTCCTGTGAGTCTAGATTTTCGAATCCGACGCATAGCTGAAAGTTAATTGTAACGTTCAGCGCCTCCTAATGACGATGGAACACTCAAATTGCGTCGAGATTCAATACATCGTCATTCAGCCGACTTATCTCCAAGGGTTTACTGCTGCCTCGGGCACCTTACGTTGTTTCTCCTGTGAGTCTAGATTTTAGAATCCGACGCAGAACTGATAGTTAATTGTAACGTTCAGGGCCTCGTAATGGCGATGGAACACTCAAATTACGTCGAGATTCAATACATCGTCCTCCAGCCGACTTGCCTCCAAGGGGATATTGCTGCCTCGGGCACCTTATGGTCGTTCTCCTCTGAGTCTACATTTTCGAATCCGACGAAAAACTGATAGTTAATTGTCATGTTCTGTATCTCCTAATGACGATGGAACACTCAAATTGCGTCGAGATTCAATACATCGTCCTCCAGCCGACTTGTCTCCAAGGGTCTATTGCTGCCACTGGCACCTTATGGTAGTTCTCCTGTCAGTCTAGATATTAGAATCCGACTCAAAACTGATAGTTAAGTGTAAGATTCAGGGCCTCCTAATGACGATGGAGCACTCAAATTACGTCGAGATTCAATACATCGTCCTCCAGCCGATTTGTCTCCAAGGGGATATTGCTGCCTCGGCCACCATATGGTCCGTCTCCTGTGAGTCTAGATTTTCGTATCCGACGCAAAACTGATAGTTAATTGTAACGTTCGGCGCCTCCTAGTGACGAAGGAGCACTCAAATTACGACGAGATTCAACACATTGTCCTCGAGCCGACCTGTCTCCAACGGTCTATTGCTGCCTCGGGTACCTTATGGTCGTTCTCCTGTGAGTCTAAATTTTCGACTCAGACGCAAAACTTATAGTTAATTGTAATGTTAAGGGCCTCCAAATGACGATGGAATACTCAAATTGCGTCGAGATTCAATACATCGTCCTCCAGCCGACTTGTCTCCAAGGGGATATTTCTTCCGTGAGCACCTTATGGTCCGTCTCCTGTGAGTCTAGATTTTCGATCCGACGCGATACTGCTAGTTATTTGTAACGTCCTAATAACGTTGGAACACTCAAATTGCGAGATCCAATACATCATCCTCCAGCCGTCTTGTCTCCAAGGGGATATTGCTGCCTTGAGCACCTTATGGTCCGTCTCCTGTGAGTCTAGGCGTTCGAATCCGACACATAACTGATAGTAAATTGTAACGTTCATGGCCTCCTAACGAAGATGGAACACTCAAATTGCGTCGAGATTCAATACATCGTCCCTCAGCCGACTTGTCTCCAACAGTCTATTGCTGCCTAGGGCACCTTATGGTCGTTCTCCTGTGAGTCTACATTTTAGAATCCGACGCAAAACTGATAGTTAATTGTAACGCTCAGCGCCTCCTAATGACGATGGAACACTGAAATAGCGTCGAGATTCAATACATCGTCCTCCAGCCGACTTGTCTCCAAGGGTCTATTGCTGCCTCGGGCACCCTATGGTCGGTCTCCTGTGAGTCTAAATTTTCGAATCCGACGCAAAACTGATAGTTACTTGTAACGATCGGGACTACTAATGACGATGGAACACTCAAATTGCGTCGAGATTCAATACATCGTCATCCAGCCGACTAGTCTGCAAGGGTCTATTGCTGCCTCGGGCACCTTATGGTCGTACACCTGTGAGTCTAGATTTTCGAACCCGACGCATAGCTGAATGTTAATTGTAACGTTCAGCGCCTCCTACTGACGATGGAACACTCAAATTGCGTCGAGATTCAATACCTCCTAATGGCGATGGACCACTCAAATAGCGTCGAGATTCAATACATCGTCCCCCAGCCGACTTGCCTCGAGCACTTTATGGTCGTTCTCCTGTGAGTCTAAATTTTCGAATCAGACGTAACACTTATAGTTAATTGTAACGGTAAGGGCCTCCTAGTGACGATGGAACTCAAATTGCGTTGAGATTCAATAAATCGTCCTCCAGCCGACTTGCCTCCAAGGGGTCATTGCTGCCTCGGGCACCATATGGTCCGTCTCCTGTGAGTCCAGATTTTCGAATCCGACGCATAGCTGATAGTTAATTGTAACGTTCAGCGCCTCCTAATGACGATGGAACACTCAAATTGCTTCGAGATTCAATACCTCCTAATGGCGATGGACCACTCAAATTGCGTCGAGATTCAATACATCGTCATTCAACCGACTTGTGTCAAAGGGTCTACTGCTGCCCCTCGCACCTTATGGTCGTCCACCTGTGCGTCTAGATTTTCGAATCAGACGCAAAACTGATAGTTACTTGTAACGATCGGGACTACTAATGACGATGGAACACTCAAATTGCGTCGAGATTCAATACATCGTCATCCAGCCGACTAGTCTGCAAGGGTCTATTGCTGCCTCGGGCACCATATGGTCGTACACCTGTGAGTCTAGATTTTCGAACCCGACGCATAGCTGAATGTTAATTGTAACGTTCAGCGCCTCCTACTGACGATGGAACACTCAAATTGCGTCGAGATTCAATACCTCCTAATGGCGATGGACCACTCAAATTGCGTCGAGATTCAATACATCGTCCCCCAGCCGACTTGTCTCCAAGGGTCTATTGCTGCCTCGAGCACTTTATGGTCGTTCTCCTGTGAGTCTAAATTTTCGAATCAGACGTAAAACTTATAGTTAATTGTAACGGTAAGGGCCTCCTAGTGACGATGGAACTCAAATTGCGTTGAGATTCAATAAATCGTCCTCCAGCCGACTTGCCTCCAAGGGGATACTGCTGCCTCCGGCACTTTATGGTCGTTCTCGTCAGAGTCTAGATTTTCGAATCCGACCCAAAACTGATAGTTAATTGTAACGTTAAGGTCGTCCTAACGAAGATGGAACACTCAAATTGCGTTGAGATTCAATACATCGTCCTCCAGCCGACTTGTCTCCAAAGGGATATTGCTGCCTTGGGCACCATATGGTCCTCCTGCTGTGAGTCCAGATTTTCGAATCCGACGCGAAACTGCGAATTAATTGTAACGTTCAGCGCCTCCTTATGACGTTGGAACTCTCAAATTGCGTCGAGATTCAATACATCGATTTCCGCCGACTTGTCTCCAAGAGTTTATTGCTGCCTCGGGCACCTCATGGTCGTTCTCCTGTGAGTCTAGATTTTAGAATCCGACGCAAAACTGATAGCTAATTCTAACGTTCAGGGCTTCCTGATGACGATGGAACACTCAAATTACGACGAGATTCAATACATCGTCCTCCAGCCGACTTGCCTCCAAGGGGTCATTGCTGCCTCGGGCACCATATGGTCCGTCTCCTGTGAGTCCAGATTTTCGAATCCGACGCATAGCTGATAGTTAATTGTAACGTTCAGCGCCTCCTAATGACGATGGAACACTCAAATTGCGTCGAGATTCAATACATCGTCATTCAGCCGACTTATCTTCAAGGCCTTATTGCTGCCTCGGGCACCTTATGGTCGTTCTACTGTGAGTCTAGATTTTAGAATCCGACGCAGAACTGATAGTTAATTGTAAATTTCAGGGCCTCCTAATGACGATGGAAAACTCAAATTACGTCGAGATTCAATACATCGTCCTGCAGCTGACTTGTCTCCAATGGGATATTGCTGCCTCGGGCACCATATGGTCCGTCTCCTGTGAGTCTAGATTTTCGTATCCGACGCAAAACTGATAGTAAATTGTAACGCTCAGCAACTCCCAATGACGATGGAACACTCAAATTGCGTCGAGATTCAATACATCGTCATTCAACCGACTTGTCTCCAAGGGTCTATTGCTGCCTCAGGCACCTTATGGTCGTTCTCCTCAGAGTCTAGTCTTTCGAATCCGAAACTAAAGTGATTGTTAATTGTAACATTCAGGGCTCCCTAATGACGATGGAACACTCTAATTACGTCCAGAATCAATACATCGTCCTCCAGCCGACTAGTCTCCAAGGTTCTATTGCTGCCTTGGGCACCTTACGGTCGTTCTCCTGTGAGTCTAGATTTTCGAATCCAACGCATAGCTGATAGTTAATTTTAGCGATCTGCGCCTCCTAATGACGATGGAACACTCAAATTGCGTCGAGATTCAATACATCGTCATTCAGCCGACTTGTCTCCAAGGGTCTATTGCTGCCTCTGGCACCTTATGGTCGTTCTCCTGTGAGTCTAGATTTTAGAATCCGACGCAAAACTGATAGTTAATTTAACGTTCAGGGCTTCCTAATGACGATGGAACACTCAAATTACGTCGAGATTCAATACATCGTCCTCCAGCCGACTTGTCTCCAAGGGTCTATTGCTTCCTCGAGCACTTTATGGTCGTTCTCCTGTGAGTCTAAATTTTCGAATCAGAGACAAAACTTATAGTTAATTGTAACGGTAAGGGCCTCCTAATGACGATGGAACGCTCAAATTGCGTTGAGATTCAATAAATCGTCCTCCAGCCGATTTCCCTCCAACGGGATATTGCTGCCTCCGGCACCTTATGGTCGTTCTCCTCAGAGTCTAGATTTTCGAATCCGACCCAAAACTGATAGTTAATTGTAACGTTAAGGTCGTCTTAACGAAGATGGAACACTCAAATTGCGTTGAGATTCAATACATCGTCCTCCAGCCGACTTGTCTCCAAGGGGATTTGCTGCCTTGGGCACCATATGGTCCTCCTCCTGTGAGTGCAGATTTTCGAATCCGACGCGAAACTGCTAATTAATTGTAACGTTCAGTGCCTCCTAATGACGTTGGAACTCTCAAATTGCGTCGAGATTCAATACATCGACCTTCCGCCGACTTGTCTCCAAGAGTTTATTGCTGCCTCGGGCACCTTTTGGTGGATCACCTGTGAGTCTAGATTTACGAATCCGACGCAAAACTGATAGTTAATTGTAACGTTCAGGGACTCCAAATGATGATGGAGCACTCAAATTGCGTCGCGATGCAATATATCGACCTCCAGCCGACTTGTCTCCAAGGGTCTATTGCTGCCTCGGGCACCTTATGGTCGTTCTCCTCAGAGTCCAGATTTTCGAATCCGACGCAAAACTGATAGTTAACTGTCACGCTCTGGGTCTCCTAATGACGATCGAACACTCAAAATGCGTCGCGATTCAATAAATCTTCCTCCAGCCGACTTGTCTCCAACTGTCTATTGCTTCCTCGGGCACCTTAAGGTAGTTCTCCAGTGAGTCCAAATTTTCGAATCAGACGCAAAACTTATAGTTAATTGTAATCTTAAGGGCCTCCAAATGACGATGGAATACTCAAATTGCGTCGAGATTCAATTCATCGTCCTCCAGCCGTCTTGTCTCCAAGGGGATATTACCGCCTTGAGCACCTTATGGTCCGTCTCCTGTGAGTCTAGATTTTCGAATCCGACGCGATGCTGCTAGTTATTTGTAACGTCCTAATGACGTTGGAACACTCAAATTGCGAGAACCAGTACATCATCCTCCATCGACTTGTCTCCAGGGGGATATTGCTGCCTTGAGCACCTTATGGTCCGTCTCCTGTGAGTCTAGATTTTCGAATCCGACGCAATACTGCTTGTTATTTGTAACGTCCTAATGGGGTTGGAACACTCAAATTGCGTCGAGATTCATTACACCGTCCTTCAGCCGACTTGTCTCCAAGAGTCTATTGCTGCCTCGGGCACCTTATGGTGGTTCTCCTGTGAGTCTAGATTTTCGAATCCGAAGCAAAACTGATAGTCAATTGTAACGTTCAGGGACTCGTAATGACGATGGAACACTCAAATTGGGTCGAAATGCAAAACATCGACCTCCAGCCGACTTGTCTCCAAGGGTCTAATGCTGCCTTGCGCACCTTATGGTCGTTCTCCTGTGTGTCTCGATTTTCGAATCCGACGCATAACTGATGGTTAATTGTAACGTTCAGCGCCTCCTAATGACGATGGAACATTCTAATTGCGTCGAGAATCAATACATCGTCATTCAGCCGACTTGTCTCCATTGCTGCCTCGGGCACCCTATGGTCGTTCTCCTGTGAGTCTAGATTTTAGAATCCGACGCAAAACTGATAGTTCATTGTAAAGTTCAGGGCCTCCTAATGACGATGGAACACTCAAATTAATTCGAGTTTCAATACATCGTCCTCCAGCCGACTTGTCTCCAAGGGTCTATTGCTGCCTTGAGCACCTTATGGTCCGTCTCCTGTGAGTCTAGATTTTCGAATCCGACGCCATATTGCTAGTTATTTGTAACGTTCAGTGCATCCTAATGACGTTGAAACACTCAAATTGCGACGCGATTCATTACACCGTCCTTCAGCCAACTTGTCTCCAAGAGTCTATTGCTGCCTGTGGCACCTTATGGTGGTTCTCCTGTGAGTCTAGAATTTCGAATCCGAAACAAAACCGATAGTTAATTGTAAAGTTCAAGGACTCCTAATGACGATGGAACACTCAAATTGCGTCGAGATGCAATATATCGACCTCCAGCCGACTTGTCTGTAAGGGTCTATTGCTGCCTCGGGAACCTTATGGTCGTTCTCCTGCGAGTCTAGATTGTCGAATCCGACGCATAACTGATAGTTAATTGTAACGTTCATGGCCTCCTATTGACGTTGGAACACTCAAATTGCGTCGAGATTCAATACATTGTCATTCAGCCGACTAGTCTCCATTGCTGCCTCGGGCACCTTATGGTCGTTCTCCTGTGAGTCTAGATTTTAGAATCAGACGCAAAACCGATAGTTAATAGTAACGTTCAGGGCCTCCTTATCACGATGGAACACTCAAATTACGTCGAGATTCAATACATCGTCATTCGGCCGACTTGTCTCCAATACTGCTTCGGGCACCTTATGGGCGTTCTCTTGTGAGTCTAGATTTTAGAATCCGACGCAAAAGTGATAGTTCATTGTAACGTTCAGTGCCTCCTAATGACGATGGAACACTGAAATTACGTCGACATTCAATAGATCGTCCTCCAGCCGTCTTGTCTCCAAGAGGATATTGTTCCCTCGGGCACCATATGGTCCGTTACCTGTGAGTCTAGATTTTCGTATCCGACTCAAAACTGTTTGTCAATTGTAACGTTCAGCGCCTCCTAATGACGCTGTAACACTGATATTACTTCGAGATTCAATACATCGTCATTCAGCCGACTTATCTTCATTGCAGCTACGGGCACCTTATGGTCCTTCACTTGTGAGTCTAGATTTTAGAATCCGACGCAAGACTGATAGTTAATTGTAACGTTCAACGTATCCTAATGACGATGGAACACTCAAATTGCGTCGAGATTCAATACATCCTCCGGCAGCCGACTTGACTCCATGGGTCTATTGCTGCATCGGGCACGTTATGGTTGTTCTCCTGTGAGTCTAGATTCTCGAATCCCTCGCATAACTGATAGTTAATTGTAACGTTCAGCGCCTTATAAAGACGATGTAACACTCAAATTACGTCGAGATTCAAAACATCGTCCTCCAGCCGACTAGTCTCCAAGGGGATATTGCTGCCTCGAGCACCTTATGGTCGTTCTCCTGTGAGTCTAGATTTTCGAATCCGACGCATAACTGATAGATAATTGTAACGTTAAGGGCCTCCAAAGACCATGGAATACACAAATTGCGTGGAGATTCAATACATCGTCCTCCAGCCGACATGCCTCCAAGGGGATATTTCTGCCTCGGGCACCTTATGGTCGTTCTCCTCTGAGTCTAGATTTTCGAATCCGACGCCAAACTGATAGTAATTTGTAACGTTCAGTGCCTCCTAATGACGATGGAACACTCAAATTGCGTCTCGATTCAATACATCTTCCGCCAGCCGACATGTCTCCTAGGGGATTATGCTGCCTTGAGCACAATATGGTCCGTCTCCTGTGAGTCTAGATTTTCGAATCCGCCGCGATACTGCTAGTTATTTGTAACGTTCAGTGCCTCCTAATGACGTTGGAACACTCAAACTGCGTCGAGATTCAATACATAGTCATTCAGCCGACTTGTCTCCATTGCTGCCTCGGGCACCTTATGGTCGTTCTCCTCAGAGTCTAGATTTTAGAATCCGACGCAAAACCGATAGTTAATTGTAACGTTCAGGGCCTCATTATGACGATGGAACACCCAATTACGTCGAGATTCAATACATCGTCCTCTAGCCGACTTGTCTCCAAGGGGATATTGCTGCAACGGGAGGTCCGTCTTCTGTGAGTCTAGATTTTCGAATCCGACGCAAAACTGATAGTTAATTGTGACATTAAGGGCCTCCTAATGACGATGGAACACTCAAATTGCGTCGAGACTAAATACATCGTCATTCATCCGACTTATCTCCAAGGGTCTATTGTTGCCTCTCGCACCTTATGTTCGCGCTCATGTGCGTCTATATTTTCAAATCAGACGCAAAACTGATAGTTAATTGTAACGTTAATGGCATCCTAATAAAAATGGAAGACTCAAATTGCGTCGAGATTCAATACATCGTCCTCCAGCCGACTTGTCTCCAAGGGGATATTGCTGCCTTGGGCACCATATGGCCGTCTCCGGTGAGTCTAGATTTTCGTATCCGACGCGAAACTGCTAGTTAATTGTAACGTTCAGGGCCGCCTATTGACGATGGAACACTCAAATTGCGTCGAGATTAAATACATCTTCCTTCAGCCGACTTGTCCCCAAGAGTCTATTGCTGCCTCGGGCACCTTATGGTGGTTCTCCTGTGAGTCTAGATTTTCGAATCCGACGCAAAGCTGATAGTTAATTGTAACGTTCATCTCCTAATAATGAAGATGGAACACTCAAATTGCGTCGAGATGCAATACACCGACCTCAAGGCGACTTGTCCCCAAGAGTCTATTGCTGCCTCGAGCACCTTATGGTCGTTCTCCTGAGAGTCTAAATTTTCGAATCAGACGCAAAACTAATAGATAATTGTAATGTTAAGGTCCTCCTAATGACGATGGAATACACAAATTGCGTCGAGATTCAATACATCGTCCTCCAGCCGACATGCCTCCAAGGGGATATTGCTGCCTCGGGCACCTTATGGTCGTTCTCCTGTGAGTCAAGATTTTCGAATCCGACGCGTAACTGATAGTTACTTGTAATGTTCAGCGCCTCCTAATGACGATGGAACACTCAAGTCGCGTCGAGATTCAATACATTGTCCTCCAGCCGACTTGGCTCCAAGGGTCTATTGCTGCCTCGGGCACCTTATGGTCGTTCTCCTGAGTGTCTAAATTTTCGAATCAGACGCAAAACTAATAGTTAATTGTAACGTTAAGGGCCTCCTAATGACGATGGAAAACTCAAATCGCGTCGAGACTAAATACATCGTCATTCAGCCGACTTGTCTCCAAGGGTCTATTGCTGCCTATGGCACCTTATGTTCGTGCTCCTGTGCGTCTAGATTTTCAAATCCGACCCAAAACTGATAGTTAATTGTAACGTTAATGGCATCCTAATAAAACTGGAACACTCAAATTGCGTCGAGATTGAATATATCGTCCTCCAGCGGACTTGTCTCCAAGGGGATATTGCTGCCTTGGGCACCATATGGCCGTCTCCGGTGAATCTAGATTTTCGTATCCGACGCGAAACCGCTAGTTAATTGTAAAGTTCAGGGCCGCCTAATGACGATGGAACACTCAAATTCCGTCGAGATTCAATACATCTTCCTTCAGCCGGCTTGTCTCCAACAGTCTATTGCTGCCTCGGGCACCTTATGCTGGTTCTCCTGTGAGTCTAGATTTTCAAATCCGACGCAAAGCTGATAGTTAATTGTAACGCTCAGCGCCTCCTAATGACGATGGAACACTCAAGTTGCGTCGAGATGCAATCCATCGTCCTCCAGCCGACTTGTCTCCAAGGGTCTATTGCTGCCTCGGGCACCTTATGGTCGTTCTCCTGAGAGTCTAAATTATCGAATCGGACGCAAAACTAATAGTTAATTGTAACTATAAGGGCCTCCTAATGGTGATGGAACACTCAAATTGCGTCGAGATTCAATACATCGTCATTCAGCCGACATGTCTCCAAGGGTCTATTGCTGCCTCTGGCACCTTGTGGTCGGGCTCCTGTGCGTCTAGATTTTCAAATCCGACGCAAAACTGATGGTTAATTGTAACATTTATGGCCTCCTAATGACGACGGAACACTCAAATTGCGTCGAAATTCAATACATCGTACTCCAGTCGACTTGTCTCCAAGGGTCTATTGCCCCCTCGGGCACCTTATGGTCGTTCTCCTGTGAGTCTAGATTTTCGAATCCGAAGCATAACTGATAGTTAATTGTAACGCTCAGCACCTCCTAAAGACGATGTAACACTCAAGTTGCGTCGAGATTCAATACATCGTCCTCCAGCCGACTTGTCTCCAAGGGTCTATTGCCGCCTCGGGCACCTTATGGTCGTTCTCCTGAGAGTCTAAATTTTCGAATCAGACGCAAAACTAATAGTTAATTGTAACGTTAAGGGCCTCCTAATGATGATGGAACACTCAAATTGCGTCGAGATTCAATACATCGACATTCAGGCGACTTGTCTCCAAGGGTCTATTGCTGCCTCTGGCACCTTATGGTCGTGCTTCTGTGCGTCTAGATTTTCAAATCCGACGCAAAACTGATAGTTAATTATAACGTTAATGGCATCCTAATAAAAATGGAACACTCAAATTACGTCGAGATTCAATACATCGTCCTCTAGCCGACTTGTCTCCAAGGGGACCATATGGTCCGTCTCCTGTGAGTCTAGATTTTCGAATCCGACGCGAGACTGCTAGTTAATTGTAACGTTCAGTGCCTCCTAATGACGATGGAACACTCAAATTGCGTCGAGATTCAATACATCTTCCTTCAGTCGACTTGTCTCCAAGAGTCTATTGCCGCCACGGGCACGTTATGATGATTCTCCTGTGAGTCTAGATTTTCGATTCCGACGCGAAACTACTAGTTAATTGTAACGTTCAGTGCCTCCTAATGACGTTGGAACACTCAAATTGCGTCGAGATTCAATACATCGTCCTTCAGCCGACTTGTCTCTAAGTGTCTATTGCTGCCTCGGGCACCTTATGGTGGTTCTCCTGTGAGGCTAGATTTTCGAATCCGACGCAAAACTGATAGTTATTTGTAAAGTTCAGGGACTCCTAATGACGATGGAACACTCAAATTGCGTCCAGATTCAATTCATCGTCCTCAAGCTGAATTGTCTCTAAGGGTCTATTGCTGCCTCTGGCACCTTATTGTCGTGCTGCTGTGCGTCTAGATTTTCAAATCCGACCCAAACTGATAGTTAATTGTAAAGTTAAGGGCCTCGTAACGAAGATGGAACACTCAAATTGCGTCGAGATTCAATACATCTTCCTTCAGCCGACTTGTCTCCAAGGGGATATTGCTGCCTTGAGCACCTTATGGTTCGTCTCCTGTGAGTTTAGATTTTCGAATCCGCCACGATACTGCTAGTTATTTGTAACGTTCAGTGCCTCCTAATGACGTTGGAACACTCAAATTGCGTCGAGATTCAATACAATGTCATTCAGCCGACTTGTCTCCATTGTTGTCTCGGGCACCTTATGTTCGTTCTCCTGTGAGTCTAGATTTTGGAATCAGACGCAAAACCGATAGTTAATTGTAACGTTCAGGGCCTCCTTATGACGATGGAACACTCAAATTACGTCGAGATTCAATACATCGTCCTCCAGCCGACTTGCCCCCAAGGGGATATTGCTGCCTCGGGCGGTCCGTCTCCTGTGTGTCTAGAATTTCGAATCCGACGCATAACTGATAGTTAATTGTAACGTTCATGGCCTCCTAATGACGATGGAACACTCATATTACGTCGAGATTCAATACATCGTCATTCGGCCGACTTGTCTCCATTGCTGCCTTGGGCACCTTATGGTCGTTCTCTTGTGAGTCTAGATTTTAGAATCCGACGCAAAACTGATAGTTAAATGTAACGTTCAACGCCTCCTAATGACGATGAAACACTCAAATTGCGTCGAGATTCAATACATCCTCCTCCAGCCGACCTGACGCCAAGGGTCTATTGCTGCCTCGGGCACCTTACTGTCGTTCTCCTGTGAGTCTAGATTTTGGAATCCGACGCATAACTGATAGTTAATTGTAGCGTTCGGCGCCTCGTAATGACGATGGAACACTCAAATTGCGTCGAGATTCAATACATCGTCCTCCAGCCGACTTGTCTCCAAGGGTCTATTGCTGCCTCGGGCACCTTATGGTCTTTCTCCTGTGAGTCTAAATTTTTGAATCAGACGCAAAACTTATAGTTAATTGTAATTTTAAAGGCCTCCTAATGACGATGGAATACACAAATTGCGTGGAGATTCAATACATCGTCCTCCAGCCGACATGCCTCCAAGGGGATATTTCTGCCTCGGGCACCTTATGGTCGTTCTCCTCTGTGTCTAGATTTTCGAATCCGACGCCAAACTGATAGTAAATTGTAAGGTTCAGTGCCTCCTAATGACGATGGAACACTCAAATTGGGTCGCGAAACAATACACCGTCCTTCAGCCTCGGGCACGTTATGGTGGTTCTCCTGTGAGTCAAGATTTTCGAATCCGACGCGTAGCTGATAGTTAATTGTAACGTTCATGGCCTCCTAATGACGATGGAACACTCAAACTGCGTCGTGATTCAATACATAGTCATTCAGCCGACTTGTCTCCATTACTGCCTCGGGCACCTTATTGTCGGTCTCCTCAGAGTTTAGATTTTATAATCCGGCGCAAAACCGATAGTTAATTGTAACGTTCAGGGCCTCATTATGACGATGGAACACTCAAATTACGTCGAGATTCAATACATCGTCCTCCAGCCGACATGCCTCCAAGGGGATATTGCTGCCTTGGGCACCATATGGACCGTCTCCTGTGAGTCTAGATTTTCGAATCGGACGGGAAACTGCTAGTTAATTGTAACGTTAAGGGCCTCCTAATGACGATGGAACACTCAAATTGCGTCGAAATTTAATACATCGTCCTCCAGCCGACATGCCTCCAAGGGGATATTGCTGCCTCCGGCATGTTATGGTCGTGCTCCTGTGCGTCTAGAATTTCAAATCCGACGCAAATCTGGTAGTTAATTGTAACGTTAAGTTTCTCCTAACGAAGATGGAACACTCAAATTACGTCGAGATTCAATACATCGTCCTCCAGCCGACTTGTCTCCAAGGGGATATTGCTGCCTTGGGCACCATATGGACCGTCTCCTGTGAGTCTAGATTTTCGAATCGGACGGGAAAGTGCTAGTTAATTGCAACGTTCAGGGGATCATAATGACGATGGAACACTCCAATTGCGTCGAGATGCAATATATCGAACTCCATCAGACTTGTCTAAAAGGGTCTATTGATGCCTCGGGCACCGTATGGTCGTTCTCCGGTGAGTCCAGATTTTCAAATCCGACGCAAAACTGATAGTTAAATGTAACGTTCAACGCCTCCTAATGACGATGAAACACTCAAATTGCGTCGAGATTCAATACATCCTCCTCCAGCCGACCTGACTCCAAGGGTCTATTGCTGCCTCGGGCACCTTACTGTCGTTCTCCTGTGAGTCTAGATTTTGGAATCCGACGCATAATTGATAGTTAATTGTAACGTTCAGCGCCTCCTAAAGACGATGTAACACTCAAATTCCGTCGAGATTCAAAACATCGTCCTCCAGCCGACTAGTCTCCAAGGGTCTATTGCTGCCTCGGGCACCTTATGGTCGTACTCCTGTGAGTCTAGATTTTCGAATCCGACGCATAACTGATAGTTAATTGTAGCGTTCGGCGCCTCGTAATGACGATGGAACACTCAAATTGCGTCGAGATTCAATACATCGTCCTCCAGCCGACTTGTCTCCAAGGGTCTATTGCTGCCTCGGGCACCTTATGGTCTTTCTCCTGTGAGTCTAAATTTTTGAATCAGACGCAAAACTTATAGTTAATTGTAATTTTAAAGGCCTCCTAATGACGATGGAATACACAAATTGCGTGGAGATTCAATACATCGTCCTCCAGCCGACATGCCTCCAAGGGGATATTTCTGCCTCGGGCACCTTATGGTCGTTCTCCTCTGTGTCTAGATTTTCGAACCCGACGCCAAACTGATAGTAATTTGTAAGGTTCAGTGCCTCCTAATGACGATGGAACACTCAAATTGGGTCGCGATTCAATACACCGTCCTTCAGCCTCGGGCACGTTATGGTCGTTCTCCTGTGAGTCAAGATTTTCGAATCCGACGCGTAGCTGATAGTTAATTGTAACGTTCATGGCCTCCTAATGACGATGGAACACTCAAACTGCGTCGTGATTCAATACATAGTCATTCAGCCGACTTGTCTCCATTACTGCCTCGGGCACCTTATTGTCGGTCTCCTCAGAGTTTAGATTTTATAATCCGGCGCAAAACCGATAGTTAATTGTAACGTTCAGGGCGTCATTATGACGATGGAACACTCAAATTACGTCGAGATTCAATACATCGTCCTCCAGCCGACATGCCTCCAAGGGGATATTGCTGCCTTGGGCACCATATGGACCGTCTCCTGTGAGTCTAGATTTTCGAATCGGACGGGAAACTGCTAGTTAATTGTAACTTTAAGGGCCTCCTAATGACGATGGAACACTCAAATTGCGTCGAAATTCAATACATCGTCCTCCAGCCGACATGCCTCCAAGGGGATATTGCTGCCTCCGGCATGTTATGGTCGTGCTCCTGTGCGTCTAGAATTTCAAATCCGACGCAAATCTGGTAGTTAATTGTAACGTTAAGTTTCTCCTAACGAAGATGGAACACTCAAATTACGTCGAGATTCAATACATCGTCCTCCAGCCGACTTGTCTCCAAGGGGATATTGCTGCCTTGGGCACCATATGGACCGTCTCCTGTGAGTCTAGATTTTCGAATCGGACGGGAAAGTGCTAGTTAATTGCAACGTTCAGGGGCTCATAATGACGA
>NW_025728318.1:0-58931 GCF_021461385.2 Schistocerca piceifrons | reverse complement strand
AGACCAGTCCGCTGGAGGACGATGTATTGTATCGCGACGCAATTTTTATGCTCCATCGTCATTAGGAGGCCCTGAACGATACAATTAACTATCAGTTTCGCGTCGGATTCGAAAGTCTAGACTCACAGGAGGAGGACCATACGGTGCCCGAGGCTGCAATATCCCCTAGGAACAAGTCGGCTGGAAGACGATGTATTGAATCTCGACGCAATTTGTTTGTTCCATCGTCATTATGAGGCCCTGATCGTTACAATTAACTAACTGTTTTGCGCCGGGATTCGAAAATCTAGTTTCATAGGGAGAACGACCATAAGGAGCCCGAGGCAGCAATAGACTCTTGGAGACAAGTCGGCTGAAGGACGATGTATTGCATCTCGACGCAATTTGAGTGTCCCCATCGTCATTAGGAGTCCCTGAACGTTACAATTAACTATCAGTTCGCGGTCTGATTCGAAAATCTAGACTCACAGGAGACGGACCACATGGAGCCCGAGGCGGCAATATCCCCTTGTAGTCAAGTCGGCTGGAGGTCGATGTATTGAATCTCGACGCAATTTGAGTGTTCCATCGTCAATAGGAGGAGCTGAACGTTACAATTAACAATCAGTTTTGCGTCGGATAAGAAAATTTAGACTCACAGGAGGAAAGACCATAAGGTGCCCGAGGCAGCAATAGACCCTTGGAAACGAGTCGGCTTGAAGGATGATGTATTGAATCTCGACGCAATTTGTGTTTTCTATCGTCATTTGGAGGCCCTGACGTTACAATTAACTATCAGTTTCGAGTCGGATTCAAAAATCTAGACTCACAGGAGAACGACCCATAAGGTGTCCGAGGCAGCAATAGACCCTTGGAGAGAAGTCGGCTGAAGGACGATGTATTGAATCTCGACGCAATTTGAGTGTTCCATCGTCTTTAGGAGGCCCTGAAAGTTACAATTAACAATTAATTTCGCGTCGGATTCGAAAATCTAGACTCACAGGATACGGACCACATGGAGCCCGAGGCGGCAATATCCCCATGTAGACAAGTCGGCTGGAGGTAGATGTATTGACTCTCGACACAATTAGAGTGTTTCATCGTCATTAGGAGGCGCTGAACGTTACAATTAACAATCAGTTTCTGGTCGGATTTGAAAATCTAGACTCACAGGAGAGCGACCATAAGAAGCCCGAGACAGCAATATCGCCATGGAGGACAAGTCGGCTAGAAGACGATATATTGAATCTCGACGCAATTTGTGTTTTCCATCGTTATTAGGAGGCCCTGAATGTTACAATTAACTATAAGTTTTTCGTCGGATTCGAAAATCTAGACTTACTAGAGACGGACCATAAGGTCCGGAAGCAGCAATATCCCCTTGGAGACCAGTCCGCTGGAGGACGATGTATTGACTCTCGACGCAATTTGAGTGTTCCATCGTCATTTGAGGCCCTGAACGTCACAATTAACAATCAGTCTTGCGTCGGATTAGAAAATTTAGACTCACAGGAGAACGATCATATAGTGCCCGAGGCAGCAATAGACCCTTGGAGACAAGTCGCCTGGAGGACGATGTATCGGATCCCGACGCAGTTTGAGTGTTCCATCGTCATTAGGAGGCCCTGAACGTTAGAATTAAACTATCAGTTTAGCGTCGGTTTTGAAAATCTAGACTCACAGGATAATGATCATAAGGTGCCCGAGGCAGCAATGGACCCTTGGAGACAAGTCGGCTGAAGGACGATGTATAGAATCTCGACGCAATTCCAGTGTTCCATCGTCTTTAGGAGGCCCTTAACTTTGTAATTAACTATAAGTTTTTCGTCGGATTCGAAAATCTAGACTCACTGGAGACGGACCATAAGGTTCCGGAAGCAGCAATATCCCCTTGGAGACCAGGGCCGCTGGAGGACGATGTGTTGAATCGCGACGCATTTTGAGAGCTCCATCGTCTATAGGAGACCCTGAACGTTACAATTAACTATCAGTTATGCGTCGGATATGAAAATCTAGTTTCACAGGAGAACGACCATAAAGTGCCCGAGGCAGCAATAGACCTTTGGAGACAAGTCGGCTGGAGGACGATGTATTGACTCTCGACGCAATTTGAGTGTTCCATCGTCATTAGGAGGCCCTGAACGTTACAATTAACAATCGTTTTGCGTCGGATTCGAAAATCTAGACTCTCAGAAGAACGAACATAAGGTGGCCGAGGCAGCAATAGACCCTTCAGACAAGTCGGCTGGAAAACGATGTATTGACTCTCGAGGCAATTTGAATGAACCATCGTCATTAGGAGGCCCTGAATGTTACAATTAACTATCAGTTTTTCGTCGGATTCGAAAATCTAGACTCACTGGAGACGGACCATAAGGTGCCCGACTCAGCAATATCCCTTAGGAGACCAGTCCGCTGGAGGACGATGTATTGAATCGCGACGCAATTTGAGTGCTCCATCGTCATTAGGAGCCCCTGAACGATACAATTAACTATCAGTTTCGCGTCGGATTCGAAAGTCTAGACTCACAGGAGAAGGACCATACGGTGCCCGAGAGGGCAGCAATATCCCCCTGGAACAAGTCGGCTGGAAGACGATGTATTGAATCTCGACGCAATTTGAGTGTTCCATCGTCATTATGAGGCCCTGATCGTTACAATTAACTAACTGTTTTGCGCCGGATTCGAAAATCTAGTTTCATAGGAGAACGACCATAAGGAGCCCGAGGCAGCAATAGACTCTTGGAGACAAGTCGGTTGAAGGACGATGTATTGCATCTCGACGCAATTTGAGTGTCCCATCGTCATTAGGAGTCCCTGAACGTTACAATTAATTATCAGTTTCGCGTCTGATTCGAAAATCTAGATTCACAGCAGACGGACCACATAGAGCCCGAGGCGGCAATATCCCCTTGTAGTCAAGTCGGCTGGAGGTCGATGTATCGGATCCCGACGCAGTTTGAGTGTTCCTTCGTCATTAGGAGGCCCCTGAACGTTAGAATTAACTATCAGTTTAGCGTCGGATTCGAAAATCTAGACTCACAGGAGAATGATCATAAGGTGCCCGAGGCAGCAATGGACCCTTGGAGACAAGTCGGCTGAAGGGACGATGTATAGAATCTCGACGCAATTTCAGTGTTCCATCGTCTTTAGGAGGCCTTAACTTTATAATTAACTATAAGTTTTTCGTCGGATTCGAAAATCTAGACTCACTGGAGACGGACCATAAGGTTCCGGAAGCAGCAATATCCCCTTGGAGACCAGGCCGCTGGAGGAACGATGTGTTGAATCGCGACGCATTTTGAGTACTCCATCGTCTATAGGAGACCCTGAACGTTACAATTAACTATCAATTATGCGTCGGATATGAAAATCTAGACTCACAGGAGAACGACCATAAGGTGCCCGAGGCAGCAATAGACCTTTGGAGACAAGTCGGCTGGAGGACGATGTATTGACTCTCGACGCAATTTGAGTGTTCCATCGTCATTAGGAGGCCCTGAACGTTACAATTAACAGTTTTGCATCGGATTAGAAAATCTAGACTCACAGGAGAACGACCATAAGGTGCCCGAGGCAGCAATAAACCCTTGGAGACTAGTCGGCTGAAGGGACGATATATTGAATCTCGACGCAATTAGAGTGTTCCATCGTCATTAGGAGGCGCTGAACGTTACAATTAACTATCAGTTTTGCGTCGCATTTCGAATACGTAGAATCACCGGAGACGAACCATGTGGTGCCCGAGGCAGCGATATCTCTCTGGAGACAGGTTTTGCAGGAGGACGATGTAGTGAATCTCGACGCAATTTGTGTTTTCCATCGTCATTAGCAGGTGCTGAACGTTGCAATTAACTACCATTTTTTGCGTCGGATTCGTAATTCTAGACTCACAGGTAAAGGACCATATGGTGCCCGAGGCAGCAATATAGCCCTTCAAGGCAAGTCGGCTGGAGGTCGATGTATTAAATCTCGACGCAATGTGAGTGATCCATCGTCGATAGGAGGCCCGGAACATAACAATTAACTATCAGTTTTTCGTCGGATTGTAAAATCTAGACTCACAGGGGAACGACTATAAGGTGCCCGAGGCAGCAATAGACCCTTGTAGACAAATCGGCTGAATGCCGAAGTATTGAATCTCGACGCAATTTGAGTAATCCATCGTCATTAGAAGGCCCTGAACGTTACAATTAACTATCATTTTTGCGTCGGATTCGAAAATCTAGACACTCAGGAGAACGAACATAAGGTGGCCGAGGCAGCAATAGACCCGTCAGACAAGTCGGCTGGAAAACGATGTATTGACTCTCGAGGCAATTTGAATGATCCATCGTCATTAGGAGGCCCTGAATGTTACAATTAACTATCAGTTTGTCGTCGGATTCGAAAATCTAGACTCACTGGAGACGGACCATAAGGTGCCCGACTCAGCAATATCCCTTAGGAGACCAGTCCGCTGGAGGACGATGTATTGAATCGCGACGCAATTTGAGTGCTCCATCGTCATTAGGAGGCCCTGAACGATACAATTAACAATCAGTTTCGCGTCGGATTCGAAAGTCTAGACTCACAGGAGAAGGACCATACGGTGCCCGAGGCAGCAATATCCCCTAGGAACAAGTCGGCTGGAAGACGATGTATTGAATCTCGACGCAATTTGAGTGTTCCATCGTCATTATGAGGCCCTGATCGTTACAATTAACTAACTGTTTTGCGCCGGAATCGAAAATCTAGTTTCATAGGAGAACGACCATAAGGAGCCCGAGGCAGCAATAGACTCTTGGAGACAAGTCGGCTGAAGGACGATGTATTGCATCTCGACGCAATTTGAGTGTCCCATCGTCATTAGGAGTCCCTGAACGTTTCAATTAACTATCAGTTTCGCGTCTGATTCGAAAATCTAGACTCACTGGAGACGGACCATAAGGTGCCCGACTCAGCAATATCCCTTAGGAGACCAGTCCGCTGGAGGACGATGTATTTAATCTCGACGCAATTTGTGTTTTCCATCGTCATTTGGAGGCCCTGACGTTACAATTAACTATCAGTTTCGAGTCGGACTCGAAAATCTAGACTCACAGGAGAACGACCATAAGGTGTCCGAGGCAGCAATAGACCCTTGGAGAGAAGTCGGCTGAAGGACGATGTATTGAATCTCGACGCAATTTGAGTGTTCCATCGTCTTTAGGAGGCCCTGAAAGTTACAATTAACAATTAATTTCGCGTCGGATTCGAAAATCTAGACTCACAGGAGACGGACCACATGGAGCCCGAGGCGGCAATATCCCCTTGTAGTCAAGTCGGCTGGAGGTCGATGTATTGAATCTCGACGCAATTTGAGTGTTCCATCGTCAATAGGAGCCGCTGAACGTTACAATTAACAATCAGTTTCGCGTCGGATTCGAAAATCTACTCACAGTAGAGCGGCCATAAGGAGCCCTAGGCAGCAATATCCAATTGGAGACCAGTCCGCTGGAGGACGATGTATTGACTCTCGACGCAATTTGAGTGTTCCATCGTCATTTGAGGCCCTGAACGTTACAATTAGCAATCAGTTTTGCGTCGGATTAGAAAATTTAGACTCACAGGAGAACGACCATAAGGTGCCCGAGGCAGCAATAGACCCTTGGAGACTAGTCAGCTGAAGGATGATGTATTGAATCTCGACGCAATTTGTGTTTTCCATCGTCATTAGGAGGCCCTGACGTTACAATTAACTATCAGTTTCGAGTCGGATTCGAAAATCTAGACTCACAGGAGAACGACCATAAGGTGCCCGAGGCAGCAATAGACCTTTGGAGACAAGTCTGCTGGAGGACGATGTATTGACTCTCGACGCAATTTGAGTGTTCCATCGTCATTTTGAGGCCCTGAACGTTACAATTAACAATCAGTTTTTCGTCGGATTAGAAAATTTAGACTCACAGGAGAACGATCATATAGTGCCCGACGCAGCAATAGACCCTTGGAGACATGTCGCCTGCAGGACGATGTATCGGATCCCGACGCAGTTTGAGTGTTCCATCGTCATTAGAGGCGCTGAACGTTACAATTAACTATCAGTTTTGCGTCGCATTCGAATACGTAGAATCACCGGAGGCCCTGACGTTAGAATTAACTATCAGTTTCGAGTCGGATTCGAAAATCTAGACTCACAGGAGAACGACCATAAGGTGTCCGAGGCAGCAATAGACCCTTGGAGAGAAGTCGGCTGAAGGACGATGTATTGAATCTCGACGCAATTTGAGTGTTCCATCGTCTTTAGGAGGCCCTGAAAGTTACAATTAACAATTAATTTCGCGTCGGATTCGAAAATCTAGACTCACAGGAGACGGACCACATGGAGCCCGAGGCCGCAATATCCCCATGTAGACAAGTCGGCTGGAGGTAGATGTATTGCCTCTCCACACAATTAGAGTGTTTCATCGTCATTAGGAGGCGCTGAACGTTACAATTAACAGTTTCTGGTCGGATTTGAAAATCTATACTCACAGGAGAGCGACCATAAGAAGCCCGAGACAGCAATATCGCCATGGAGACAAGTCGGCTAGAAGACGATATATTGAATCTCGACGCAATTTGTGTTTTCCATCGTTATTAGGAGGCCCTGAATGTTACAATTAACTATAAGTTTTTCGTTGGATTCGAAAATCTAGACTCACTAGAGACGGACCATAAGGTCCGGAAGCAGCAATATCCCCTTGGAGACCAGTCCGCTGGAGGACGGTGTATTGACTCTCGACGCAATTTGAGTGTTCCATCGTCATTTTGAGGCCCTGAACGTTACAATTAACAATCAGTTTTTGCGTCGGATTAGAAAATTTAGACTCCCAGGAGAACGATCATATAGTGCCCGACGCAGCAATAGACCATTGGAGACAAGTCGTCTGGAGGACGATGTATCGGATCCCGACGCAGTTTGAGTGTTCCATCGTCATTAGGAGGCCCTGAACGTTAGAATTAACTATCAGTTTAGCGTCGGATTCGAAAATCTAGACTCACAGGAGAATGATCATAAGGTGCCCGAGGCAGCAATGGAGCCTTCGAGACAAGTCGGCTGAAGGACGATGTATAGAATCTCGACGCAATTTCAGTGTTCCATCGTCTTTAGCAGGCCCTGAACTTTACAATTAACTATAAGTTTTTCGTCGGATTCGAAAATCTAGACTCACTGGAGACCGACCATAAGGTGCCCGACACAGCAATATCCCCTAGGAGACCAGTCCGCTGGAGGACGATGTATTGAATCGCGACGCAATTTGAGTGGTCCATCGTCATTAGGAGGCCCTGAACGATACAATTAACTATCAGTTTCGCGTCGGATTCGAAAGTCTAGACTCACAGGAGAAGGACCATACGGTGCCCGAGGCAGCAATATCCCCTAGGAACAAGTCGGCTGGAAGACGATGTATTGAATCTCGACGCAATTTGAGTGTTCCATTGTCATTATGAGGCCCTGATCGTTACAATTAACTAACTGCTTTGCGGCGGATTCGAAAATCTAGACTCATAGGAGAACGACGATAAGGAGCCCGAGGCAGCAATAGACTCTTGGAGACAAGTCGGCTGAAGGACGATGTATTGCCTCTCGACGCAATTTGAGTGTCCCATCGTCATTAGGAGTCCCTGAACGTTACAATTAACTATCAGTTTCGCGTCTGATTCGAAAATCTAGACTCACAGGAGACGGACCACATGGAGCCCGAGGCGGCAATATCCCCTTGTAGTCAAGTCGGCTGGAGGTCGATGTATTGAATCTCGACGCAATTTGAGTGTTCCATCGTCATTTTGACTCCTTGAACGTTACAATTCAATTAACAATCAGTTTTGCGTCGGATTAGAAAATTTAGACCCACAGGAGAACGACCATAAGGTGCCCGAGGCAGCAATAGACCCTTGGAGACTAGTCGGCTGAAGGATGATGTATTGCATCTCGACGCAATTTGTCTTTTCCATCATCATTAGGAGGCCCTGACGTTACAATTAACTATCAATTTCGAGTCGTATTCCAAAATCTAGACTCACAGGAGACGGACCACATGGAGCCCGAGGCGGCAATATCCCCATGTAGACTAGTCGGCTGGAGGTAGATGTATTGACTCTCGACACAATTAGAGAGTTTCATCGTCATTAGGTAACAATCAGTTTCTGGTCGGATTTGAAAATCTAGACTCACAGGAGAGCGACCATAAGAAGCCCGAGACAGCAATATCGCGATGGAGACAAGTCGGCTAGAAGACGATATATTGAATCTCGACGCAATTTGTGTTTTCCATCGTTATTAGGAGGCCCTGAATGTTACAATTAACTATTAGTTTTTCGTCGGATTCGAAAATCTAGACTCACTAGAGACGGACCATAAGGTCCGGAAGCAGCAATATCCCCTTGGAGACCAGTCCGCTGGAGGACGATGTATTGACTCTCGACGCAATTTGAGTGTTCCATCGTCATTAGGAGGCCCTGAACGTTACAATTAACAATCAGTTTTGCATCGGATTAGAAAATCTAGACTCACAGGAGAACGACCATAAGGTGCCCGAGGCAGCAATTAACCCTTGGAGACTAGTCGGCTGAAGGACGATATATTGAATCTCGACGCAATTTGAGTGTTCCATCGTCATTAGAGGCGCTGAACGTTACAATTAACTATCAGTTTTGCGTCGCATTCGAATACGTAGAATCACCGGAGACGAACCATGTGGTGCCCGAGGCAGCGATATCTCTCTGGAGACAGGTTTGCAGGAGGACGATGTAGTGAATCTCGACGCAATTTGAGTGTTCCATCGTCATTAGGAGGTGCTGAACGTTGCAATTAACTACCATTTTTGCGTCGGATTCGTAATTCTAGACTCACAGGTTAAGGGACCATATGGTGCCCGAGGCAGCAATATCCCCTTCAAGGCAAGTCGGCTGGAGGTCGATGTATTGAATCTCGACGCAATGTGAGTGATCCATCGTCGATAGGAGGCCCGGAACATAACAATTAACTATCAGTTTTTCGTCGGATTCTAAAATCTAGACTCACAGGGGAACGACTATGAGGTGCCCGAGGCAGCAATAGACCCTTGTAGACAAATCGGCTGAATGCCGATGTATTGAATCTCGACGCAATTAGAGTGTTCCATCATCATTAGAAGGCCCTGAACGTTACAATTAACTACCATTTTTGCGTCGGATTCGAAAATCTAGACACTCAGGAGAACGAACATAAGGTGCCCGAGGCAGCAATAGACCCTTCAGACAAGTCGGCTGGAAAACGATGTATTGACTCTCGAGGGAATTTGAATGATCCATCGTCATTAGGAGGCCCTGAATGTTACAATTAACTATCAGTTTTTCGTCGGATTCGAAAATCTAGACTCACTGGAGACGGAGCATAAGGTGCCCGACTCAGCAATATCCCTTAGGAGACCAGTCCGCTGGAGGACGATGTATTGTATCGCGACGCAATTTTTATGCTCCATCGTCATTAGGAGGCCCTGAACGATACAATTAACTATCAGTTTCGCGTCGGATTCGAAAGTCTAGACTCACAGGAGGAGGACCATACGGTGCCCGAGGCTGCAATATCCCCTAGGAACAAGTCGGCTGGAAGACGATGTATTGAATCTCGACGCAATTTGTTTGTTCCATCGTCATTATGAGGCCCTGATCGTTACAATTAACTAACTGTTTTGCGCCGGATTCGAAAATCTAGTTTCATAGGAGAACGACCATAAGGAGCCCGAGGCAGCAATAGACTCTTGGAGACAAGTCGGCTGAAGGACGATGTATTGCATCTCGACGCAATTTGAGTGTCCCATCGTCATTAGGAGTCCCTGAACGTTACAATTAACTATCAGTTTCGCGTCTGATTCGAAAATCTAGACTCACAGGAGACGGACCACATGGAGCCCGAGGCGGCAATATCCCCTTGTAGTCAAGTCGGCTGGAGGTCGATGTATTGAATCTCGACGCAATTTGAGTGTTCCATCGTCAATAGGAGGAGCTGAACGTTACAATTAACAATCAGTTTTGCGTCGGATAAGAAAATTTAGACTCACAGGAGAAAGACCATAAGGTGCCCGAGGCAGCAATAGACCCTTGGAAACGAGTCGGCTGAAGGATGATGTATTGAATCTCGACGCAATTTGTGTTTTCTATCGTCATTTGGAGGCCCTGACGTTACAATTAACTATCAGTTTCGAGTCGGATTCAAAAATCTAGACTCACAGGAGAACGACCCATAAGGTGTCCGAGGCAGCAATAGACCCTTGGAGAGAAGTCGGCTGAAGGACGATGTATTGAATCTCGACGCAATTTGAGTGTTCCATCGTCTTTAGGAGGCCCTGAAAGTTACAATTAACAATTAATTTCGCGTCGGATTCGAAAATCTAGACTCACAGGAGACGGACCACATGGAGCCCGAGGCGGCAATATCCCCATGTAGACAAGTCGGCTGGAGGTAGATGTATTGACTCTCGACACAATTAGAGTGTTTCATCGTCATTAGGAGGCGCTGAACGTTACAATTAACAATCAGTCTCTGGTCGGATTTGAAAATCTAGACTCACAGGAGAGCGACCATAAGAAGCCCGAGACAGCAATATCGCCATGGAGACAAGTCGGCTAGAAGACGATATATTGAATCTCGACGCAATTTGTGTTTTCCATCGTTATTAGGAGGCCCTGAATGTTACAATTAACTATAAGTTTTTCGTCGGATTCGAAAATCTAGACTTACTAGAGACGGACCATAAGGTCCGGAAGCAGCAATATCCCCTTGGAGACCAGTCCGCTGGAGGACGATGTATTGACTCTCGACGCAATTTGAGTGTTCCATCGTCATTTTGAGGCCCTGAACGTCACAATTAACAATCAGTCTTGCGTCGGATTAGAAAATTTAGACTCACAGGAGAACGATCATATAGTGCCCGAGGCAGCAATAGACCCTTGGAGACAAGTCGCCTGGAGGACGATGTATCGGATCCCGACGCAGTTTGAGTGTTCCATCGTCATTAGGAGGCCCTGAACGTTAGAATTAACTATCAGTTTAGCGTCGGTTTTGAAAATCTAGACTCACAGGATAATGATCATAAGGTGCCCGAGGCAGCAATGGACCCTTGGAGACAAGTCGGCTGAAGGACGATGTATAGAATCTCGACGCAATTCCAGTGTTCCATCGTCTTTAGGAGGCCCTTAACTTTGTAATTAACTATAAGTTTTTCGTCGGATTCGAAAATCTAGACTCACTGGAGACGGACCATAAGGTTCCGGAAGCAGCAATATCCCCTTGGAGACCAGGCCGCTGGAGGACGATGTGTTGAATCGCGACGCATTTTGAGAGCTCCATCGTCTATAGGAGACCCTGAACGTTACAATTAACTATCAGTTATGCGTCGGATATGAAAATCTAGTTTCACAGGAGAACGACCATAAAGTGCCCGAGGCAGCAATAGACCTTTGGAGACAAGTCGGCTGGAGGACGATGTATTGACTCTCGACGCAATTTGAGTGTTCCATCGTCATTAGGAGGCCCTGAACGTTACAATTAACAATCGTTTTTGCGTCGGATTCGAAAATCTAGACTCTCAGAAGAACGAACATAAGGTGGCCGAGGCAGCAATAGACCCTTCAGACAAGTCGGCTGGAAAACGATGTATTGACTCTCGAGGCAATTTGAATGAACCATCGTCATTAGGAGGCCCTGAATGTTACAATTAACTATCAGTTTTTCGTCGGATTCGAAAATCTAGACTCACTGGAGACGGACCATAAGGTGCCCGACTCAGCAATATCCCTTAGGAGACCAGTCCGCTGGAGGACGATGTATTGAATCGCGACGCAATTTGAGTGCTCCATCGTCATTAGGAGCCCCTGAACGATACAATTAACTATCAGTTTCGCGTCGGATTCGAAAGTCTAGACTCACAGGAGAAGGACCATACGGTGCCCGAGGCAGCAATATCCCCTGGAACAAGTCGGCTGGAAGACGATGTATTGAATCTCGACGCAATTTGAGTGTTCCATCGTCATTATGAGGCCCTGATCGTTACAATTAACTAACTGTTTTGCGCCGGATTCGAAAATCTAGTTTCATAGGAGAACGACCATAAGGAGCCCGAGGCAGCAATAGACTCTTGGAGACAAGTCGGTTGAAGGACGATGTATTGCATGTCGACGCAATTTGAGTGTCCCATCGTCATTAGGAGTCCCTGAACGTTACAATTAATTATCAGTTTCGCGTCTGATTCGAAAATCTAGATTCACAGCAGACGGACCACATAGAGCCCGAGGCGGCAATATCCCCTTGTAGTCAAGTCGGCTGGAGGTCGATGTATCGGATCCCGACGCAGTTTGAGTGTTCCTTCGTCATTAGGAGGCCCTGAACGTTAGAATTAACTATCAGTTTAGCGTCGGATTCGAAAATCTAGACTCACAGGAGAATGATCATAAGGTGCCCGAGGCAGCAATGGACCCTTGGAGACAAGTCGGCTGAAGGACGATGTATAGAATCTCGACGCAATTTCAGTGTTCCATCGTCTTTAGGAGGCCCTTAACTTTATAATTAACTATAAGTTTTTCGTCGGATTCGAAAATCTAGACTCACTGGAGACGGACCATAAGGTTCCGGAAGCAGCAATATCCCCTTGGAGACCAGGCCGCTGGAGGACGATGTGTTGAATCGCGACGCATTTTGAGTACTCCATCGTCTATAGGAGACCCTGAACGTTACAATTAACTATCAATTATGCGTCGGATATGAAAATCTAGACTCACAGGAGAACGACCATAAGGTGCCCGAGGCAGCAATAGACCTTTGGAGACAAGTCGGCTGGAGGACGATGTATTGACTCTCGACGCAATTTGAGTGTTCCATCGTCATTAGGAGGCCCTGAACGTTACAATTAACAATCAGTTTTGCATCGGATTAGAAAATCTAGACTCACAGGAGAACGACCATAAGGTGCCCGAGGCAGCAATAAACCCTTGGAGACTAGTCGGCTGAAGGACGATATATTGAATCTCGACGCAATTAGAGTGTTCCATCGTCATTAGGAGGCGCTGAACGTTACAATTAACTATCAGTTTTGCGTCGCATTCGAATACGTAGAATCACCGGAGACGAACCATGTGGTGCCCGAGGCAGCGATATCTCTCTGGAGACAGGTTTGCAGGAGGACGATGTAGCGAATCTCGACGCAATTTGTGTTTTCCATCGTCATTAGCAGGTGCTGAACGTTGCAATTAACTACCATTTTTGCGTCGGATTCGTAATTCTAGACTCACAGGTAAAGGACCATATGGTGCCCGAGGCAGCAATATAGCCCTTCAAGGCAAGTCGGCTGGAGGTCGATGTATTAAATCTCGACGCAATGTGAGTGATCCATCGTCGATAGGAGGCCCGGAACATAACAATTAACTATCAGTTTTTCGTCGGATTGTAAAATCTAGACTCACAGGGGAACGACTATAAGGTGCCCGAGGCAGCAATAGACCCTTGTAGACAAATCGGCTGAATGCCGAAGTATTGAATCTCGACGCAATTTGAGTAATCCATCGTCATTAGAAGGCCCTGAACGTTACAATTAACTATCATTTTTGCGTCGGATTCGAAAATCTAGACACTCAGGAGAACGAACATAAGGTGGCCGAGGCAGCAATAGACCCGTCAGACAAGTCGGCTGGAAAACGATGTATTGACTCTCGAGGCAATTTGAATGATCCATCGTCATTAGGAGGCCCTGAATGTTACAATTAACTATCAGTTTGTCGTCGGATTCGAAAATCTAGACTCACTGGAGACGGACCATAAGGTGCCCGACTCAGCAATATCCCTTAGGAGACCAGTCCGCTGGAGGACGATGTATTGAATCGCGACGCAATTTGAGTGCTCCATCGTCATTAGGAGGCCCTGAACGATACAATTAACAATCAGTTTCGCGTCGGATTCGAAAGTCTAGACTCACAGGAGAAGGACCATACGGTGCCCGAGGCAGCAATATCCCCTAGGAACAAGTCGGCTGGAAGACGATGTATTGAATCTCGACGCAATTTGAGTGTTCCATCGTCATTATGAGGCCCTGATCGTTACAATTAACTAACTGTTTTGCGCCGGAATCGAAAATCTAGTTTCATAGGAGAACGACCATAAGGAGCCCGAGGCAGCAATAGACTCTTGGAGACAAGTCGGCTGAAGGACGATGTATTGCATCTCGACGCAATTTGAGTGTCCCATCGTCATTAGGAGTCCCTGAACGTTTCAATTAACTATCAGTTTCGCGTCTGATTCGAAAATCTAGACTCACTGGAGACGGACCATAAGGTGCCCGACTCAGCAATATCCCTTAGGAGACCAGTCCGCTGGAGGACGATGTATTTAATCTCGACGCAATTTGTGTTTTCCATCGTCATTTGGAGGCCCTGACGTTACAATTAACTATCAGTTTCGAGTCGGACTCGAAAATCTAGACTCACAGGAGAACGACCATAAGGTGTCCGAGGCAGCAATAGACCCTTGGAGAGAAGTCGGCTGAAGGACGATGTATTGAATCTCGACGCAATTTGAGTGTTCCATCGTCTTTAGGAGGCCCTGAAAGTTACAATTAACAATTAATTTCGCGTCGGATTCGAAAATCTAGACTCACAGGAGACGGACCACATGGAGCCCGAGGCGGCAATATCCCCTTGTAGTCAAGTCGGCTGGAGGTCGATGTATTGAATCTCGACGCAATTTGAGTGTTCCATCGTCAATAGGAGCCGCTGAACGTTACAATTAACAATCAGTTTCGCGTCGGATTCGAAAATCTACTCACAGTAGAGCGGCCATAAGGAGCCCTAGGCAGCAATATCCAATTGGAGACCAGTCCGCTGGAGGACGATGTATTGACTCTCGACGCAATTTGAGTGTTCCATCGTCATTTGAGGCCCTGAACGTTACAATTAGCAATCAGTTTTGCGTCGGATTAGAAAATTTAGACTCACAGGAGAACGACCATAAGGTGCCCGAGGCAGCAATAGACCCTTGGAGACTAGTCAGCTGAAGGATGATGTATTGAATCTCGACGCAATTTGTGTTTTCCATCGTCATTAGGAGGCCCTGACGTTACAATTAACTATCAGTTTCGAGTCGGATTCGAAAATCTAGACTCACAGGAGAACGACCATAAGGTGTCCGAGGCAGCAATAGACCCTTGGAGAGAAGTCGGCTGAAGGACGATGTATTGAATCTCGACGCAATTTGAGTGTTCCATCGTCTTTACGAGGCCCTGAAAGTTACAATTAACAATTAATTTCGCGTCGGATTCGAAAATCTAGTCTCACAGGAGACGGACCACATGGAGCCCGAGGCGGCAATATCCCCATGTAGACAAGTCGGCTGGAGGTCGATGTATTGACTCTCGAACACAATTAGAGTGTTTCATCGTCATTAGGAGGCGCTGATCGTTACAATTAACAATCAGTTTCTGGTCGAATTTGAAAATCTAGACTCACAGGAGAGCGACCAGAGGGAAGCCCGAGACAGCAATATCGCCATGGAGACAAGTCGGCTAGAAGACGATATATTGAATCTCGACGCAATTTGTGCTTTCCATCGTTATTAGAAGGCCCTGAATGTTACAATTAACTATAAGTTTTTCGTCGGATTCGAAAATCTAGACTCACTAGAGACGGACCATAAGGTCCGGAAGCAGCAAAATCCCCTTGGGGACCAGTCCGCTGGAGGACGATGTATTGACTCTCGACGCAATTTGAGTGTTCCATCGTCATTTTGAGGCCCTGAACGTTACAATTAACAATCAGTTTTGCGTCGGATTAGAAAATTTAGACTCACAGGAGAACGATCATATAGTGCCCGAGGCAGCAATAGACCCTTGGAGACAAGTCGCCTGGAGGTTGATGTATCGGATCCCGACGCAGTTTGAGTGTTCCATCGTCATTAGGAGGCCCTGAACGTTAGAATTAACTATCAGTTTAGCGTCGGATTCGAAAATCTAGCCTCACAGGAGAATGATCATACGGTGCTCGAGGCAGCAATGGACCCTTGGAGACATGTCGGCTGAAGGACGATGTAGAGAATCTCGACGCAATTTAAGTGTTCCATCGTCTTTAGGAGGCCCTGAACTTTACAATTAACTATAAGTTTTTCGTCGGATTCGAAAATCTAGACTCACTGGAGACGGACCATAAGGTTCCGGAAGCAGCAATATCCCCTTGGAGACCAGGCCGCTGGAGGACGATGTGTTGAATCGCGACGCATTTTGAGTGCTCCATCGTCTATAGGAGACCCTGAACGTTACAATTAACTATCAGTTATGCGTCGGATATGAAAATCTAGACTCACTGGAGAATGATC
This sequence comes from Schistocerca piceifrons, assembly GCF_021461385.2. Lineage (NCBI taxonomy): Eukaryota > Metazoa > Arthropoda > Insecta > Orthoptera > Acrididae > Schistocerca > Schistocerca piceifrons. The sequence goes on along the minus strand of NW_025728318.1, from coordinate 42,613 downwards.
ATAAAGTGCCCGAGGCAGCAATGGACCCTTGGAGACAAGTCGGCTGAAGGACGATGTATAGAAACTCGAAGCAATTTCAGTGTTCCATCGTCATTAGGAGGCGCTGAACGTTACAATTAACTATCAGTTTTGCGTCGCATTCGAATACGTAGAATCACCGGAGACGAACCATGTGGTGCCCGAAGCAGCGATATCCCCCTGGAGACAAGTCGGCAGGAGGACGATGTAGTGAATCTCGAAGCAATTTGAGTGTTCCATCGTCATCGTGCTGAACGTTGCAATTAACTACCATTTTTGCGTCGGATTCGTAATTCTAGACTCACAGGTAAAGGACCATATGGTGCCCGAGGCAGCAATATCCCCTTCAAGGCAAGTCGTCTGGAGGTCGATGTATTGAATCTCGACGCAATGTGAGTGATCCATCGTCGATAGGAGGCCCGGAACATAACAATTAACTATCAGTTTTTCTTCGGATTCTAAAATCTAGACTCACAGGGGTACGACTATAAGGTGCCCGAGGCAGCAATAGACCCTTGTAGACAAATGGGCTGAATGCCGATGTATTGAATCTCGACGCAATTTGAGTGTTCCATCGTCATTAGAAGGCCCTGAACGTTACAATTAACTATCATTTTTGCGTCGGATTCGAAAATCTAGATACTCAGAAGAACGAACATAAGGTGCCCTAGGGAGCAATAGACCCTTCAGACAAGTCGGCTGGAAAACGATGTATTGACTCTCGGGGCAATTTGAATGATCCATCGTCATTAGGAGGCCCTGAATATTACAATTAACTATCAGTTTTTCGTCGGATTCGAAAATCTAGACTCACTGGAGACGGACCATAGGGTGCCCGACTCAGCAATATCCCTTAGGACACCAGTCCGCTGCAGGACGATGTATTGAATCGCGACGCCATTTGAGTGCTCCATCGTCATTAGGAGGCCCTGAACGATACAATTAACTATCAGTTTCGCGTCGGATTCGAAAATCTACTCACAGTAGAGCGGCCATAAGGAGCCTTAGGCAGCAATATCCCCTTGGAGACCAGTCCGCTGGAGGACGATTTATTGACTCTCGACGCAATTTGAGTGTTCCATCGTCATTTTGAGGCCCTGAACGTTACAATTAACAATCAGTTTTGCGTCGGATTAGAAAATTTAGACTCACAGGAGAACGACCATAAGGTGCCCGAGGCAGCAATAGACCCTTGGAGACTAGTCGGCTGAAGGATGATGTATTGAATCTCGACGCAATTTGTGTTTTCCATCGTCATTAGGAGGCCCTGAAAGTTACAATTAACAATTAATTTCGCGTCGGATTCGAAAATCTAGACTCACAGGAGACGGACCACATGGAGCCCGAGGCGGCAATATCCCCATGTAGACAAGTCGGCTGGAGGTAGATGTATTGACTCTCGACACAATTAGAGTGTTTCATCTTCATTAGGAGGCGCTGAACGTTACAATTAACATTCAGTTTCTGGTCGGATTTGAAAATCTAGACTCGCAGGAGAGCGACCATAAGAAGCCCGAGACAGCAATATCGCCATGGAGACAAGTCGGCTAGAAGACGATATATTGAATCTCGACGCAATTTGTGTTTTCCATCGTTATTAGGAGGCCCTGAATGTTACAATTAACTATGAGTTTTGCATCGAATTCGAATATCTAGACTCACAGGAGAACGATCATAAGGTTCCCCAGGCAGCATTAGATGCTTGGAGACAAGTCGGCTGGACGACGATGTATTGATTCGCGACGCAATTTGTGTGCTCCATCGTAACCAGGAGGCCATGTATGTTATAATTAACCATAAGTTTTTCGTCGGATTCAAAAATGTAGACTCACTGGAGACGGACCATAAGGTTCCGGAAGCAGCAATATCCCCTTGGAGAACAGTCTGTTGGAGGACGATTTATTGACTCGCGACGCAATTTGAGTGCTCCAGCGTCATTACGAGGCCCTGATCGGTACAATTAACTATCAGTTTCGCGTCGGATTCGAAAATCTAAACTTACAGGATAAGGACCGTATGGTGCCCGAGGCAGCAATATCCCCTTGGAGACAAGTCGGCTGAAGGACGATGTATTGACTCTCGACGCAATTTGAGTGTTCCATCGTAACTAGGAGGACCTGAATGTTACAATTAACTATAAGTTTTTCGTCGGATACGAAAATCTAGAGTCACTAGAGACGGACCATAAGGTCCGGAAGCAGCAAAATCCCCTTGGGGACCAGTCCGCTGGACGACGATGTATTGAATCGCGACGCAATTTGAGTGTTCCATCGTCCTTAGGAGGCCATGAAAATTTCAATTAACTATCAGTTTCGCGTCGGATTCGAAAATTAAAACTCACAGGAGACTGACCACATGGAGGCCGAGGCGGCAATATCCCCTTGTAGACAAGTTGGCTGGAGGTCGATGTATTGACTCTCGACACAATCTTAGTGTTCCATCGTCATTAGGAGGCCCTGAACGTTACAATTAACAATCAGTTTCGCTTCGGATTTGAAAATCTAGACTCACAGGAGAGCGACCATAAGGAGCCCGAGGCAGCAATATCCCCATGAAAACAAGTCAGCTGGAAGACGATATGTTGAATCTCGACGCAATTAGAGTGTTCCATCGTAATTAGGAGGCCCTGAACGTTACAATTAACTATGAGTTTTGCATCGGATTCGAAAATCTAGACTCACAGGTGAACGATCATAAGGTGCCCGAGGCGGCAATATCCCCTTGTAGAGAAATCGGCTTCAGGTCGATGTATTGACGCTCGACACAATCTTAGTGTTCCATCGTAAATAAGACGCCCTGAATGTTACAATTAACTATAAGTTTTTCGTCGGATTAGAAAATCCAGACTCACTGGAGACGGACCATAAGGTTCCGGAAGCAGCAATATCCCCTTGGAGACAAGTCCGCTGGAAGACGATGTATTTAATCGCGACGGAATTTGAGTGCTCCATCGTCATTTTGAGGCCCTGAACGTTACAATTAACTATCATTATCGCGTCGGATTCGAAAATCTAGACTTACATGTGAACGATCATAAGGTGCCCCAGGCAGCAATAGACGCTTGGAGACAAGACGGCTGGAGGACGATGTTTTGGATCGCGACGCAATTTGAGTGTTCCATCGTCTTTTGGAGGCCCTGAACATTACAATTAACTATGAGTTTCGCGTCGGATTCGAAAATCTAGACTCACAGGAGACGGACCACATGGAGCCCGAGGCGGCAATATCCCCTTGTAGACAATTCGGCTGGAAGTCGATGTATTGACTCTCGACACAATCTTAGTGTTCCATCGTCATTTGGAGCAATTGAACGTTACAATTAACAATCAGTTTCGCGTCGGATTTGAAAATCTAGACTCACAGGAGAGCGACCAGAGGGAAGCCCGAGACAGCAATATCGCCATGGAGACAAGTCGGCTAGAAGACGATATATTGAATCTCGACGCAATTTGAGTGTTCCATCGTCATTAGGAGGTGCTGAACGTTGCAATTAACTACCATTTTTGGGTCGGATTCGTAATTCTAGACTCACAGGTAAAGGACCATATGGTGCCCGAGGCAGCAATATCCCCTTCAAGGCAAGTCGGCTGGAGGTAGATGTATTGACTCTCGACACAATTAGAGTGTTTCATCGTCATTAGGAGGCGCTGAACGTTACAATAAACAATCAGTTTCTGGTCGGATTTCAAAATCTTCACTCACAGGAGAGCGACCATAAGGAGCCCGAGACAGCAATATCGCCATGGAGACAAGTCGGCTGGAAGTCGATATATTGAATCTCGACGCAATTTGTGTTTTCCATCGTTATTAGGAGGCCCTGAATGTTACAATTAACTATGAGTTTTGCATCGAATTCAAATATTTAGCCTCACAGGAGAACGATCATAAGGTGCCCCAGGCAGCAATAGACGCTTGGAGACAAGTCGGCTGAAGGACGATGTATTGAATCTCGACGCAATTTGAGTGTTCCTTCGTCATTAAGCGGCGCTAAACGTTACAATTCACTATCATTTTAGCGTCGCATTCGAAAATCTACTCACAGGAGAATTTCATATTGTGCTCGTGACAGCAATATCCCCTTGGATACAGATCGGATGGAGGACGATGTATTGAAACTCGACGCAGTTTAAGTGTTCCATCGTCGTTAGGAGGCGCTGAACATTACAACTAACTATCAGTTTCGCGTCGGATTTGAAAAACTAGACCCACAGGAGAGCGACCATAAGGAGCCCGAGGCAGCAATATCCCCATGGAGACAAGTCGGCTTGAAGACGATGTATTGAATCTCGACGCAATTTGAGTGCTCCATCGTTTTTAGGAGGCCCTGAAAGTTACAATTAACTATGAGTTTTGAATCGGATTCGAAAATCTAGACTCACGGGAGACGGACCACATGGAGCCCGAGGCGGCAATATCCCCTTAGAGACAAGTCGGCTGTAGGACGACGCAATTTGAGTGTTCCATCGTCTTTTGGAGGCCGTGAACATTACAATTAACTATCAGTTTCGCGTCGGATTCGAAAATCTAGACTCACAGGAGACGGACCACATGGAGCCTGAGGCGGCAATATCACCTTGTAGACAAGTCGGCTGGAGGTCGATGTATTGACTCTCGACACAATCTTAGTGTTCCATCGTCATTTGGAGGCATTGAACGTTACAATTAACAATCAGTTTCGCGTCGGATTTGAAAATCTAGACTCACAGGTGAGCGACCATATGGAGCTCGAGGCGGCAATATCCCCTTGTAGACAAGTCAGCTGGAGGTCGATGTATTGACTCTCGACACAATTTTAGTGTTCCATCGTAACTAGGAGGCCCTGAATGTTACAATTAACTATAAGTTTTTCGTCGGATTCGAAAATCCAAGCTCACTGGAGACGGACCATAAGGTTCCGGAAGCAGCAATATCCCCTTGCAGACCAGTCCGCTGGAAGACGGTGTATTGAATCGCGACGGAATTTGAGTGCTCCATCGTCAATATGAGGCCCTGAACGTTAAAATTAACTATCAGTTTTGCGTCGGATTAGAAAATTTAGACTCACTGGAGAACGATCATACAGTGCCCGACGCAGCAATAGACCCTTGGAGACAAGTCGGCTGAAGGACAATGTATTGCATCTCGACGCAATTTGAGAGATCGATCGTCATTAGGAGGCCCTGAACGTTACAATTAACTATCATTTTTGCGTCGGATTCGTAAATCTAGACTCATAGGAGAACGACTATAAGGTGCCCGAAGCAGCAACAGCCCCTTGGATACAAGTTAGCTGGTTTCCGATGTATAGAATCTTGACGCAATTTGTGTGTCCCATCGTCATTAGGAGGCCCTGAACGTTATAATTAACAATCAGTTTTGCGTCGGATTAGAAAATCTAGTCTCACAGGAGATCGACCATAAGGGGCCCGACGCAGGGATAGACCATTGGAGACAAGTCGGCTGGAGGACGATGTATTGACACTCGATGCTATTTGAGTGTTCCATCGTCATTAGGAGGCACTGAACGTTACAATTAACTATCATTTTAGTGTCGGATTCGAAAATCTAATCACAGGAGAAGTTTATACGGTGCCCGAGACAGCAATATCCCTTGAATACAAGTAGCTGTAGGTCGATGTTTTGAATCTCGACGCAATTCGAGTGTTCCATCGTCATTAGGAGGCCCTGAACGTTGCAATTAACTATAAGTTTTTCGTCGGATTCGAAAATTTAGACTCGCTGGAGACGGACCATAAGGATCCGGAAGCAGCAATATCCCCTTGGAGACCAGGCCGCTGGAGGACGATGTATTGAATCTTGACGCAATTTGAGTGCTCCATCGTCATTATGAGGCCCTGAACGTTACAATTAACTATCATTATCGCGCCGGAATCGAAAATCTAGACTTACAGGTGAACGATCATAAGGTGCCCCAGGCAGCAATAGACGCTTGGAGCAAGTCGGCTGGGGGACGATGTTTTGGATCGCGACGCAATTTGAGTGTTCCATCGTAACTAGGAGGCCCTGAACGTAACAATTAACTATTAGTTTTGCGTCGGATTAGAAAATGTAGAGTCACAGGAGAACGTCCATAAAGTGCCCGAGGCAGCAATAGACCCTTGGAGACAAGTCGGCTGGAGGACGATGTATTGAATCGCGACGCAATTTGAGAGATCCATCGTCATTAGGAGGCCCTGAACGTTACAATTAACAATCAGTTTCGCGTCGGATTCGAAAATCTAGACTCATAGGAGAACGACCATAAGGTTCCCGAGGCAGCAACAGCCCCTTGGATACAAGTTAGCTGTATTCCGATGTATAGAATCTTGACGCAATTTGTGTGTCCCATCGTCATTAGGAGGCCCTGAACGTTATAATTAACAATCAGTTTTGCGTCGGATTAGAAAATCTAGTCTCACAGGAGATCGACCATAAGGGGCCCGAGGCAGGAATAGACCATTGGAGACAAGTCGGCTGGAGGACGATGTATTGACACTCGATTCTATTTGAGTGTTCCATCGTCTTTAGGAGGCACTGAACGTTACAATAAACTATCATTTTAGTGTCGGATTCGAAAATCTACTCACAGGAGAAGTTCATACGGTGCCCGAGACAGCAATATCCCTTGAATACAAGTAGCTGTAGGTCGATGTTTTGAATCTCGACGCATTTCGAGTGTTCCATCGTCATTAGGAGGCCCTGAACGTTACATTTAACTATAAGTTTTTCGTCGGATTCGAAAATTTAGACTCCCTGGAGACGGACCATAAGGTTCCGGATGCAGCTATATCCCCTTGGAGACCAGGCCGCTGGAGGACGATGTATTGAATCTTGACGCAATTTGAGTGCTCCATCGTCATTATGAGGCCCTGAACGTTACAATTAACTATCATTATCGCGCCGGAATCGAAAATCTAGACTTACAGGTGAACGATCATAAGGTGCCCCAGGCAGCAATAGACGCTTGGAGCAAGTCGGCTGGGGGACGATGTTTTGGATCGCGACGCAATTTCAGTGTTCCATCGTAACTAGGAGGCCCTGAACGTAACAATTAACTATCATTATCGCGCCGGAATCGAAAATCTAGACTTACAGGTGAACGATCATAAGGTGCCCCAGGCAGCAATAGACGCTTGGAGCAAGTCGGCTGGGGGACGATGTTTTGGATCGCGACGCAATTTCAGTGTTCCATCGTAACTAGGAGGCCCTGAACGTAACAATTAACTATCAGTTTTGCGTCGGATTAGAAAATGTAGAGTCACAGGGGAACGTCCATAAAGTGCCCGAGGCAGCAATAGACCCTTGGAGACAAGTCGGCTGGAGGACGATGTATTGAATCGCGACGCAGTTTGAGAGATCCATCGTCATTAGGAGGCCCTGAACGTTACAATTAACAATCAGTTTCGCGTCGGATTCGAAAATCTAGACTCATTGGAGAACGACCATAAGGTGCCCGAGGCAGCAACAGCCCCTTGGATACAAGTTAGCTGTTTTCCGATGTATAGAATCTTGACGCAATTTGTGTGTCCCATCGTCATTAGGAGGCCCTGAACGTTATAATTAACAATCAGTTTTGCGTCGGATTAGAAAATCTGGTCTCACAGGAGATCCACCATAAGGGGCCCGACGGAGGAATAGACCATTGGAGACAAGTCGGCTGGAGGACGATGTATTGACACTCGATGCTATTTGAGTGTTCCATCGTCATTAGGAGGCACTGAACGTTACAATTAACTATCATTTTAGTGTCGGATTCGAAAATCTACTCACAGGAGAAGTTTATACGGTGCCCGAGACAGCAATATCCCTTGAATACATGTAGCTGTAGGTCGATGTTTTGAATCTCGACACAATTCGGGTGTTCCATCGTCATTAGGAGGCCCTGAACGTTACAATTAACTATAAGTTTTTCGTCGGATTCGAAAATTTAGACTCGCTGGAGACGGACCATAAGGTTCCGGAAGCAGCAATATCCCCTTGGAGACCAGGCCGCTGGAGGACGATGTATTGAATCTTGACGCAATTTGAGTGCTCCATCGTCATTATGAGGCCCTGAACGTTACACTTAACTATCATTATCGCGCCGGAATCGAAAATCTAGACTTACAGGTGAACGATCATAAGGTGCCCCAGGCAGCAATAGACGCTTGGAGCAAGTCGGCTGGGGGACGATGTTTTGGATCGCGACGCAATTTGAGTGTTCCATCGTAACTAGGAGGCCCTGAACGTAACAATTAACAATCAGTTTTGCGTCGGATTAGAAAATGTAGACTCACAGGAGAACGTCCATAAAGTGCCCGAGGCAGCAATAGACCCTTGGAGACAAGTCGGCTGGAGGACGATGTATTGAATCGCGACGCAATTTGAGAGATCCATCGTCATTAGGAGGCCCTGAACGTTACAATTAACAATCTCTTTCGCGTCGGATTCGAAAATCTAGAATCACAGGAGAAGGACCGTATGGAGCCTGAGGCAGCAATATCCACTTGGAGGCAGGTCGGCTGGAGGTCGATGTATTGAATCGCGACGCAATTTGAGAGATCCATCGTCATTAGGAGGCCCTGAACGTTACAATTAACAATCAGTTTCGCGTCGGATTCGAAAATCTAGACTCATAGGAGAACGACCATAAGGTGCCCGAGGCAGCAACAGCCCCTTGGAGACAAGTTAGCTGTTTTCCGATGTATAGAATCTTGACGCAATTTGTGTGTCCCATCGTCATTAGGAGGCCCTGAACGTTATAATTAACAATCAGTTTTGCGTCGGATTAGAAAATCTAGTCTCACAGGAGATCGACCATAAGGGGCCCGAGGCAGGAATAGACCATTGGAGACAAGTCGGCTGGAGGACGATGTATTGACACTCGATGCTATTTGAGTGTTCCATCGTCATTAGGAGGCCCTGAACGTTACATTTAACTATAAGTTTTTCGTCGGATTCGAAAATTTAGACTCCCTGGAGACGGACCATAAGGTTCCGGATGCAGCTATATCCCCTTGGAGACCAGGCCGCTGGAGGACGATGTATTGAATCTTGACGCAATTTGAGTGCTCCATCGTCATTATGAGGCCCTGAACGTATTAATTAACTATCATTATCGCGCCGGAATCGAAAGTCTAGACTTACAGGTGAACGATCATAAGGTGCCCCAGGCAGCAATAGACGCTTGGAGCAAGTCGGCTGGGGGACGATGTTTTGGATCGCGACGCAATTTCAGTGTTCCATCGTAACTAGGAGGCCCTGAACGTAACAATTAACTATCAGTTTTGCGTCGGATTAGAAAATGTAGAGTCACAGGGGAACGTCCATAAAGTGCCAGAGGCAGCAATAGACCCTTGGAGACAAGTCGGCTGGAGGACGATGTATTGAATCGCGACGCAGTTTGAGAGATCCATCGTCATTAGGAGGCCCTGAACGTTACAATTAACAATCAGTTTCGCGTCGGATTCGAAAATCTAGACTCATAGGAGAACGACCATAAGGTGCCCGAGGCAGCAACAGCCCCTTGGATACAAGTTAGCTGTTTTCCGATGTATAGAATCTTGACGCAATTTGTGTGTCCCATCGTCATTAGGAGGCCCTGAACGTTATAATTAACAATCAGTTTTGCGTCGGATTAGAAAATCTGGTCTCACAGGAGATCGACCATAAGGGGCCCGACGCAGGAATAGACCATTGGAGACAAGTCGGCTGGAGGACGATGTATTGACACTCGATGCTATTTGAGTGTTCCATCGTCATTAGGAGGCACTGAACGTTACAATTAACTATCATTTTAGTGTCGGATTCGAAAATCTACTCACAGGAGAAGTTCATACGGTGCCCGAGACAGCAATATCCCTTGAATACAAGTAGCTGTAGGTCGATGTTTTGAATCTCGACACAATTCGAGTGTTCCATCGTCATTAGGAGGCCCTGAACGTTACATTTAACTATAAGTTTTTCGTCGGATTCGAAAATTTAGACTCGCTGGAGACGGACCATAAGGTTCCGGAAGCAGCAATATCCCCTTGGAGACCAGGCCGCTGGAGGACGATGTATTGAATCTTGACGCAATTTGAGTGCTCCATCGTCATTATGAGGCCCTGAACGTTACACTTAACTATCATTATCGCGCCGGAATCGAAAATCTAGACTTACAGGTGAACGATCATAAGGTGCCGCAGGCAGCAATAGACGCTTGGAGCAAGTCGGCTGGGGGACGATGTTTTGGATCGCGACGCAATTTGAGTGTTCCATCGTAACTAGGAGGCCCTGAACGTAACAATTAACTATCAGTTTTGCGTCGGATTAGAAAATGTAGACTCACAGGAGAACGTCCATAAAGTGCCCGAGGCAGCAATAGACCCTTGGAGACAAGTCGGCTGGAGGACGATGTATTGAATCGCGACGCAATTTGAGAGATCCATCGTCATTAGGAGGCCCTGAACGTTACAATTAACAATCTGTTTCGCGTCGGATTCGAAAATCTAGAATCACAGGAGAAGGACCGTATGGAGCCTGAGGCAGCAATATCCACTTGGAGGCAGGTCGGCTGGAGGTCGATGTATTGACTCTCGACACAATCTTAGTGTTCCATCGTCATTTGGAGGCATTGAACGTTACAATTAACAATCAGTTTCGCGTCGGATTTGAAAATCTAGACGCACAGGTGAGCGACCATAAGGAGCCCGAGGTAGCAATATCCCAATGAAAACAAGTCAGCTGGAAGACGATATATTGAATCTCGACGCAATTAGAGTGTTCCATCGTAATTAGGAAGCCCTGTACGTTACAATTAACTATCAGTTTCGCTTCGGATTCGAAAATCTTGACTTATAGGAGAAGGACCGTATGCTGCCCGAGGCAGCAATATCCCCTTGGAGACAAGTCAGCTGAAGGACGATGTATTGAATCTTGACGCAATCTGAGTGCTCCATCGTCATTATTAGGCCCTGAACGTTACAATTAACTGTCATTATCGCGTCTGATTCGAAAATCTAGACTTACCGGTGAACGATCATAAGGTGCACCAGGCAGCAATAGACGCTTGGAGCAAGTCGGCTGTAGGACGATGTTTTCGATCGGGACTTAATTAGTATGTTCCATCGTAAGTAGGAGGCCCTGAATATTCCCATTACTATAAGTTTTTCGTCGGATTCGAAAATCCAGAATCACTGGAGACGGACCATAAGGTTCCGGAAGCAGCAATATCCCCTTGGAGACAAGTCCGCTGGAAGACGATGTATTGAATCGCGACGGAATTTGAGTGCTCCATCGTTATTTTGAGGCCCTGAACGTTACAATTAACTATCATTATCGCGTCGGATTCGAAAATCTAGAATTACAGGTGAACGATCATAAGGTGCCCCAGGCCGCAATAGACGCTTGGAGACAAGTCGGCTGGAGGAAGATGTTTTTGATCGCGACGCAATTTGAGTGTTCCATCGTAACTAGGAGGCCCTGAATGTTAGAATTAACTATAAGTTTTTCGTCGGATTGGAAATTCTAGACTCACTGGAGACGGACCTTAAGGTTCCGGAAGCAGCAGTATCCCCTTGGAGACTTGAGCACGATGCATTGGATCGCGACGCAATTTGAGTGTTCCACCGTAACTAGGAGGCCATGTATGTTATAATTAACTATAAGTTTTTCGTCGGATTCGAAAATAAAGACTCACTGGAGACGGACCATAAGGTTCCGGAAGCAGCAATATCCCGTTGGAGACCAGTCCGCTGGAGAATGATGTATTGAATCTCGACGCAATTTGAGTGTTCCATCGTCATTAGGAGGCGCTGACCGTTACAATTAACTGTCAGTTTTGCGTCGGGTTCGAAAATCTAGACTCACTGGAGGACGATCATATAGTGCCCGAGGCAACAATAGACCCTTGGAGACAAGTGGCCTGGAGGACGATGTATCGGATCCCGACGAAATTTGAGTTTCCATCGTCAATAGGAGGCCCTCAATGTTACAATTATCTATCAGTTTTTCGTCGGATTCGAAAATCTAGACTCTCATAAGGTGCCCGTGGCAACGAGATCCTCTTGGAGACCAGTCCGCTGGAGGCCGAAGTATTGAATCGCGACGCAATTTGAGTGCTGCATCGTCATTAGGAGGCCATGAACGTTACAATTTACTATCAGTATATCGTCGGATTCGAAAATCTAGACTCACAGGACACGGAACACATGGAACCCGATGCAGCATATCCCCTTCTTGACAAGTGGACTGGAGGTCAATGTATTGACTCTCGACGCTAATTGAGTGTTCCATCTTTATTAGGAGGCCCTGAACGTTACAATTAACTATCATTTTTGCGTCGGATTCGAAAATCTAGACTAACAAGAGAACGACCATAAGGTGCCCGAGGCAGCAACAGCCCCTTGGAGACAAGTTAGCAGGATTCCGATGTATTGAATCTTGACGCAATTTGAGTGTTCCATCGTCATTAGGAGGCGCTGAAAGTTACAATTAACTATCATTTTAGCGTAGGATTCGAAAATCTACTCACAGGAGAAGGATCATATGGTGCCCGATACAGCAATATCGCCTTGGATACAAGTCGGCTGGAAGACGATGTTTTGAATCTCGATTCAATTTGAGTGTTCCATCGTCATTAGGAGGCGCTCAACGTTACAATTAACTATCATTTTCGCGTCGGATTCCAAAATCTACTTGCAAGGGAAGTTCATATTGTGCTCGCGACAGCAAAATCCCTTTGGATACAAGCCGGTTGGAGGACGATGTATTGAATCTCGACGCAATTTGAGTGTTCCATCGTCATTAGGAGGCCCTGAACGTTACAATTAACTATCAGTTATGCGTCGGATTCGAAAATCTAGACTAACAGGAGAACGCCTATAAGGTGCCCGAGGCAGCAACAGACCCTTGGAGACAAGTTGGCTGGATGCCGATGTATTGAATCTCGACGCAATTTGAGTGTTCCATCGTCATTAGGGGGCCCTGATCGTTACAATTAACTATCGTTTTTGAGTCGGATTCGAAAATCTGGACTCAAAGGAGGACGACCAAAAGGTGCCCGAGGCAGCAATAGACCTTTGGAGACGAGTCGGCTGAAGGACGATGTATTGACTCTCGACGCAATTTGAGTGTTCCATCGTCAATAGGAGGCACTGAACCTTACAATTAACTATCATTTTAGCGTTGGATTCGAAAATCTACTCACAGGAGAAGTTCATAGTGTGCCCGAGACAGCAAAATCCCCTTGAATACAAGTCGGCTGTAGGTCGATGTATTGAATCTCGACGCATTTTGAGTGTACCATCGTCTTTAGGAGGCCCTGAACGTTACAATTAACTATCAGTTTCGCGTCGGATTCGAAAATCTAGACTCACACGAGACGGGCCAGATGGAGCCCCAGGCTGCAATATCCCCTTGTAGGCAGGTCGGCTGGAGGTCGATGTATTGACTCTCGACACAATCTTAGTGTTGTATCGTCATTAGGAGGCTCTGAACGTTACAATTAACAATCGGTTTCGCGACGGATTCGAAAATCTAGACTCACAGGAGACGGACCACATGGAGCCTGAGGCGGCAATATCCCCTTGTAGACAAGTCGGCTGGAGGTCGATGTATTGACTCTCGACACAATCTTAGTGTTCCATCGTCATTTGAAGGCATTGAACGTTACAATTAACAATCAGATTCGCGTCGGATTTGAAAATCTAGACTCACAGGTGAGCGACCCGAGGCAGCAATATCCCAATGAAAACAAGTCAGCTGGAAGACGATATATTGAATCTCGACGCAATTAGAGTGTTCCATCGTAATTAGGAGGCCCTGTACGTTACAATTAACTATTAGTTTGCATCGGATTCGAAAATCTAGACTCACAGGTGAACGATCATAAAGTGCCCGAAGCGGCAATATCCCCTTGTAGACATGTCGGCTGGAGGTCGATGTATTGACTCTCGACACAATCTTAGTGTTCCATCGTAACTAGGAGGCCCTGAATGTTACAATTAACTATAAGTTTTTCGTCGGAATCGAAAATCCAGAGTCACTGGAGACTGACCATATGGTTCCGGTAGCAGCAAAATCCCCTTGGAGACCAGTCCGCTGGAAGACGGTGTATTGAATCGCGACGGAATTTGAGTGCTCCATCGTCATTATGAGGCCCTGAACGTTACAATTAACTATCAGTTTCGCTACGGATTCGAGAATCTTGACTTATAGGAGAAGGACCGTATGGTGCCCGAGGCAGCAATATCCCCTAGGAGACAATTCAGCTGAAGGACGATGTATGAATCTTGACACAATTTGAGTGCTCCATCGTCATTATTAGGCCCTGAACGTTACAATTAACTGTCATTATCGCGTCTGATTCGAAAATCTAGACTTACAGGTGAACGATCATAAGGTGCCCCAGGCAGCAATAGACGCTTGGAGACAAGTCGGCTGAAGGACGATGATTTTGATCGCGACGCAATTTGAGTGTTCCATCGTAACTAGGAGGCCCTTAATGTTACAATTAACTATAAGTTTTTCGTCGGATTGGAAATTCTAGACTCACTGGTGACGGACCTTAAGGTTCCGGAAGCAGCAGTATCCCCTTGGAGACCTGTCCGCTGGAGGACGATGTATTGGATCGCGACGCAATTTGAGTGTTCCACCGTAACTAGGAGGCCATGTATGTTATAATTAACTATAAGTTTTTCGTCGGATTCGAAAATAAAGACTCACTGGGGACGGACCATAAGGTTCCGGAAGCAGCAATATCCCGTTGGAGACCAGTCCGCTGGAGAATGATGTATTGAATCTCGACGCAATTTGAGTGTTCCATCGTCATTAGGAGGCGCTGACCGTTACAATTAACTGTCAGTTTTGCGTCGGGTTCGAAAATCTAGACTCACTGGAGGACGATCATATAGTGCCCGAGGCAACAATAGACCCTTGGAGACAAGTCGCCTGGAGGACGATGTATCGGATCCCGACGCAATTTGAGTTTCCATCGTCAATAGGAGGCCCTGAATGTTACAATTATCTATCAGTTTTTCGTCGGATTCGAAAATCTAGACTCTCATAAGGTGCCCGTGGTAACGAGATCCCCTTGGAGACCAGTCCGCTGGAGGCCGATGTATTGAATCGCGACGCAATTTGAGTGCTGCATCGTCATTAGGAGGCCATGAACGTTACAATTTACTATCAGTATTTCGTCGGATTCGAAAATCTAGACTCACAGGACACGGAACACATGGAACCCGATGCAGCATATCCCCTTCTTGACAAGTGGACTGGAGGTCCATGAATTGACTCTCGACGCTAATTGAGTGTTCCATCGTTATTAGGAGGCCCTGAACGTTACAATTAACTATCATTTTTGCGTCGGATTCGAAAATCTAGACTAACAAGAGAACGACCATAAGGTGCCCGAGGCAGCAACAGCGCCTTGGAGACAAGCTAGCTGGATTCCAATGTATTGAATCTTGACGCAATTTGAGTGTTCCATCGTCATTAGGAGGCGCTGAAAGTTACAATTAACTATCATTTTAGCGTAGGATTCGAAAATCTACTCACAGGAGAAGGATCATATGGTGCCCGATGCAGCAATATCGCCTTGGATACAAGTCGGCTGGAAGACGATGTTTTGAATCTCGATTCAATTTGAGTGTTCCATCGTCATTAGGAGGCGCTGAACGTTACAATTAACTATCATTTTCGCGTCGGATTTTAAAATCTACTTACAAGGGAAGTTCATATTGTGCTCGCGACAGCAATATCCCTTTGGATACAAGCCGGTTGGAGGACGATGTATTGAATCTCGACGCAATTTGAGTGTTCCATCGTCATTAGGAGGCCCTGAACGTTACAATTAACTATCAGTTATGCGTCGGATTCGAAAATCTAGACTAACAGGAGAACGCCTATAAGGTGCCCGAGGCAGCAACAGACCCTTGGAGACAAGTTGGCTGGATGCCGATGTATTGAATCTCGACGCAATTTGAGTGTTCCATCGTCATTAGGGGGCCCTGATCGTTACAATTAACTATCGTTTTTGAGTCGGATTCGAAATTCTGGACTCAAAGGAGGACGACCAAAAGGTGCCCGAGGCAGCAATAGACCTTTGGAGACGAGTCGGCTGAAGGACGATGTATTGACTCTCGACGCAATTTGAGTGTTCCATCGTCAATAGGAGGCACTGAACCTTACAATTAACTATCATTTTAGCGTTGGATTCGAAAATCTACTCACAGGAGAAGTTCATAGTGTGCCCGAGACAGCAAAATCCCCTTGAATACAAGTCGGCTGTAGGTCGATGTATTGAATCTCGACGCATTTTGAGTGTACCATCGTCTTTAGGAGGCCCTGAACGTTACAATTAACTATCAGTTTCGCGTCGGATTCGAAAATCTAGACTCACACGAGACGGGCCAGATGGAGCCCCAGGCTGCAATATCCCCTTGTAGGCAGGTCGGCTGGAGGTCGATGTATTGACTCTCGACACAATCTTAGTGTTCCATCGTCATTAGGAGGCTCTGAACGTTACAATTAACAATCGGTTTCGCGTCGGATTCGAAAATCTAGACTCACAGGAGACGGACCACATGGAGCCTGAGGCGGCAATATCCCCTTGTAGACAAGTCGGCTGGAGGTCGATGTATTGACTCTCGACCCAATCTTAGTGTTCCATCGTCATTTGGAGGCATTGAACGTTACAATTAACAATCAGATTCGCGTCGGATTTGAAAATCTAGACTCACAGGTGAGCGACCATAAGGAGCCCGAGGCAGCAATATCCCAATGAAAACAAGTCAGCTGGAAGACGATATATTGAATCTCGACGCAATTAGAGTGTTCCATCGTAATTAGGAGGCCCTGTACGTTACAATTAACTATTACTTTGCATCGGATTCGAAAATCTAGACTCACAGGTGAACGATCATAAAGTGCCCGAAGCGGCAATATCCCCTTGTAGACATGTCGGCTGGAGGTCGATGAATTGACTCTCGACACAATCTTAGTGTTCCATCGTAACTAGGAGGCCCTGAATGTTACAATTAACTATAAGTTTTTCGTCGGATTCGAAAATCCAGAGTCACTGGAGACTGACCATATGGTTCCGGTAGCAGCAAAATCCCCTTGGAGACCAGTCCGCTGGAAGACGGTGTATTGAATCGCGACGGAATTTGAGTGCTCCATCGTCATTATGAGGCCCTGAACGTTACAATTAACTATCAGTTTCGCTACGGATTCGAGAATCTTGACTTATAGGAGAAGGACCGTATGGTGCCCGAGGCAGCAATATCCCCTTGGAGACAATTCAGCTGAAGGACGATGTATGAATCTTGACACAATTTGAGTGCTCCATCGTCATTATTAGGCCCTGAACGTTACAATTAACTGTCATTATCGCGTCGGATTCGAAAATCTAGACTTACAGGTGAACGATCATAAGGTGCCCCAGGCAGCAATAGACGCTTGGAGACAAGTCGGCTGAAGGACGATGATTTTGATCGCGACGCAATTTGAGTGTTCCATCGTAACTAGGAGGCCCTGAATGTTACAATTAACTATAAGTTTTTCGTCGGATTGGAAATTCTAGACTCACTGGTGACGGACCTTAAGGTTCCGGAAGCAGCAGTATCCCCTTGGAGACCTGTCCGCTGGAGGACGATGTATTGGATCGCGACGCAATTTGAGTGTTCCACCGTAACTAGGAGGCCATGTATGTTATAATTAACTATAAGTTTTTCGTCGGATTCGAAAATAAAGACTCACTGGGGACGGACCATAAGGTTCCGGAAGCAGCAATATCCCGTTGGAGACCAGTCCGCTGGAGAATGATGTATTGAATCCCGACGCAATTTGAGTGTTCCATCGTCATTAGGAGGCGCTGACCGTTACAATTAACTGTCAGTTTTGCGTCGGGTTCGAAAATCTAGACTCACTGGAGGACGATCATATAGTGCCCGAGGCAACAATAGACCCTTGGAGACAAGTCGCCTGGAGGACGATGTATCGGATCCCGACGCAATTTGAGTTTCCATCGTCAATAGGAGGCCCTGAATGTTACAATTATTTATCATTTTTGCGTCGGATTCGAAAATCTAGACTAACAAGAGAACGACCATATGGTGCCCGAGTCAGCAACAGCGCCTTGGAGACAAGCTAGCTGGATTCCAATGTATTGAATCTTGACGCAATTTGAGTGTTCCATCGTCATTAGGAGGCGCTGAAAGTTACAATTAACTATCATTTTAGCGTAGGATTCGAAAATCTACTCACAGGAGAAGGATCATATGGTGCCCGATGCAGCAATATCGCCTTGGATACAAGTCGGCTGGAAGACGATGTTTTGAATCTCGATTCAATTTGAGTGTTCCATCGTCATTAGGAGGCGCTGAACGTTACAATTAACTATCATTTTCGCGTCGGATTTTAAAATCTACTTACAAGGGAAGTTCATATTGTGCTCGCGACAGCAATATCCCTTTGGATACAAGCCGGTTGGAGGACGATGTATTGAATCTCGACGCAATTTGAGTGTTCCATCGTCATTAGGAGGCCCTGAACGTTACAATTAACTATCAGTTATGCGTCGGATTCGAAAATCTAGACTAACAGGAGAACGCCTATAAGGTGCCCGAGGCAGCAACAGACCCTTGGAGACAAGTTGGCTGGATGCCGATGTATTGAATCTCGACGCAATTTGAGTGTTCCATCGTCATTAGGGGGCCCTGATCGTTACAATTAACTATCGTTTTTGAGTCGGATTCGAAAATCTGGACTCAAAGGAGGACGACGAAAAGGTGCCCGAGGCAGCAATAGACCTTTGGAGACGAGTCGGCTGAAGGACGATGTATTGACTCTCGACGCAATTTGAGTGTTCCATCGTCAATAGGAGGCACTGAACCTTACAATTAACTATCATTTTAGCGTTGGATTCGATAAATCTACTCACAGCAGAAGTTCATAGTGTGCCCGAGACAGCAATATCCCCTTGAATACAAGTCGGCTGTAGCTCGATGTATTGCATCTCGACGCATTTTGAGTGTACCATCGTCTTTAGGAGGCCCTGAACGTTACAATTAACTATCAGTTTCGCGTCGGATTCGAAAATCTAGACTCACACGAGACGGGCCACATGGAGCCCCAGGCTGCAATATCCCCTTGTAGGCAGGTCGGCTGGAGATCGATGTATTGACTCTCGACACAATCTTAGTGTTCCATCGTCATTAGGAGGCTCTGAACGTTACAATTAACAATCGGTTTCGCGTCGGATTCGAAAATCTAGACTCACAGGAGAAGGATCGTATGGAGCCTGAAGTAGATATATCCCCATGGAGACAATTAACTATCATTTTTGCGTCGGATTCGAAAATCTAGACTCACAGGAGGACGACCATAAGGTGCCCGAGGCAGCAACAGCCCCTCGGAGACAAGTTAGCTGGATTCCGATGTATTGAATCTCGACGCAATTTGAGTGTTCCATCGTCATTTTGAGGCCCTGTACGTTACAATTAACAATCAGTTTTGCGTCGGATTAGAAAATCTAGATTTACAGGAGAACGACCATACGGTGCCCGAGGCAGGAATAGACCCTTGGAGACAAGTCGGCTGGAGGACGATGGATTGACACTCGACACAATTTGAGTGTTCCATCGTCATTAGGAGGCGCTGAAAATTACAATTAACTATCATTTTAGCGTCGGATTCGAAAATCTACTCACAGGAGAAGGATCATATGGTGCCCGAAACAGCAATATCCCCTTGGATACAAGTCGGCTGGAAGACGATGTATTGAATCTCGATTCAATTTAAGTGTTCCATCGACAATGTGAGGCCCTGAACGTTACATTTAACAATCAGTTTTGCGTCGGATTAGAAAATCTAGACTCACAGGAGAACGACCAGAAGGTGCCCGACGCAGCAATAGACCCTTGCAGAGAAGTCGGCTGGAGGACGATGTGTTGAATAGCGAAGCAATTTGAGTGTTCCATCGTCAATAGGGGGCGCTGAACGTTACAATTAACAATCATTTTTGCGTCGGGTTCGAAAATCTAGACTCACAGGAGAACGGCCATAAGGTGCCCGTGGCAGCAATAGGCGCTTGGAGACAATTCGGCTGGTGGACGAAATATTGGATCGCGACGCAATTTGAGTGATTCAGAGTCATTAGGAGGCCCTGAATGTTACATCTAACTATCCGTTTTTCGCCGGATTCGAAAATATAGACTCACATAATGTGCCCGAGGCAGCAATATCTCCCTGGAGACCAGTCCGCTGGAGGACGATGTTTTGAATCGCGACGCAATTTGAGTGCTCCATCGTCATTAGGAGGCCCTGAACGTTACAATTAACTATAAGTTTCGCGTCGGATTTCCAAAATCTAGACTCACAGGATAAGGACCATATGGTGCCCGAGGCAGCAATATCCTCTTGGAGACAAGTCGGCTGGAGGACGATGTATTGAATCGCGACGCAATTTGAGTGTTCCATCGTCATTAGGAGGCCCTCAACATTACAATTAACAATCATTTTTGCGTCCGATTCGAAAATGTAAACTCACAGGAGATCGACCATAAGGTGCCCGAGGCAGCTATAGACCCTTGGGTACAAGTCGGCTGGAGGACGATGTATTGAAACGCGACGCAATTTGAGTGCTGCATCGTCAATAGGAGGATATGACCGTTACAATTAACTATCAGTATATCGTCGGATTCGAAAATCTAGACTCACAAGACACGGACCACATGCCCGAGGCAGAAATAGACCCTTCAGACAAGTCGGCTGGAAAACGATGTATTGACTCTCGAGGCAATTTGAATGATCCATCGTCATTAAGAGGCCCTGAATGTTACAATTAACTATCAGTTTTTCGTCGGATTCGAAAATCTAGACTCACTGGAGACGGACCATAAGGTGCCCGACTCAGCAATATCCCTTAGGAGACCAGTCCGCTGGAGGACGATGTATTGAATTGCGACGCAATTTTAGTGCTCCATCGTCATTAGGAGGCCCTGAACGAAACAATTAACTATCAGTTTCGCGTCGGATTCGAAAGTCTAGACTCACAGGAGAAGGAACATACGGTGCCCGAAGCAGCAATATCCCCTAGGAACAAGTCGGCTGGAAGACAATGTATTGAATCTCGACGCAATTTGAGTGTTCCATCGTCATTATGAGGCCCTCCCTGATCGTTACAATTAACTAACTGCTTTGCGCCGGATTCGAAAATCTAGACTCATAGGAGAACGACCATTAGGAGCATGAGGCAGCAATAGACTCTTGGAGACAAGTCGGCTGAAGGACGATGTATTGCATCTCGACGCAATTTGAGTCTCCCATCGTCATTAGGAGTCCCTGAACGTTACAATTAACTATCAGTTTCGCGTCTGATTCGAAAATCTAGACTCACAGGAGACGGACCACATGGAGCCCGAGGCGGCAATATCCCCTTGTAGTCAAGTCGGCTGTATGTCGATGTATTGAATCTCGACGCAATTAGAATGTTCCATCGTCAATACGAGGCGCTGAACGTTACAATTAACAATCAGTTTCGCGTCGGATTCGAAAATCTATTCACAGTAGAGCGGCCATAAGGAGCCCTAGGCAGCAATATCCCCTTGCAGACCAGTCCGCTGGAGGACGATGTATCGGATCCCGACGCAGTTTGAGTGTTCCATCGTCATTAGGAGGCCCTGAACGTTAGAATTAACTATCAGTTTAGCGTCGGATTCGAAAATCTAGACTCACAGGAGAATGATCATAAGGTGCCCGAGGCAGCAATGGACCCTTGGAGACAAGTCGGCTGAAGGACGATGTATAGAATCTCGTCGCAATTTCAGTGTTCCATCGTCTTTAGGAGGCCCTGAATTGTAAACTATAAGTTTTTCGTCGGATTCGAAAATCTAGACTCACTGGAGACGGACCATAAGGTTCCGGAAGCAGCAATATCCCCTTGGAGACCAGGCCGCTGGAGGACGATGTATTGGATCGCGACGCAATTTGAGTGTTCCATCGTCATTAGGAGGCCCTGAACATTACAATTAACAATCAGTTTCGCGTCGGATTCGAAAATCTTGACTTATAGGACCGTATGGTGCCCGAGGCAGCAATATCCCCTTGGAGACAAGTCAGCTGAAGGACGTTGTATTGAATCTTGACGCAATTTGAGTGCTCCATCGTCATTATTAGGCGCTGAACGTTACTATTAACTGTCATTATCGCGTCTGATTGGAAAATCTAGACTTACAGGTGAACGATCATAAGGTGCACCTGGCAGCAATAGACGCTTGGAGCAAGTCGGCTGGAGGACGATGTTTTGGATCGGGACGCAATTAGTATGTTCCATTGTAACTAGGAGGCCCTGAGTGTTACAATTAAGTATAAGTTTTTCGTCGGATTGGAAATTCTAGACTCACTGGACACGGACCTTAAGGTTCCGGAAGCAGCAGTATCCCCTTGGAGACCAGTCCGCTGGAGGACGATGTATTGGATCGCGACGCAATTTGAGTGTTCCATCGTCATTAGGAGGCCCTGAACATTACAATTAACAATCAGTTTCGCGTCGGATTTGAAAATCTAGACTCACAGGAAAAGGATCGTATGGAGCCTGAAGCAGATATATCCCCTTGGAGACAAGTCGGCTGAAGGACGATGTATTGAATCTCGACGTAATTTGAATGCTTCATCGTCATTATGAGGCCATGAGCGTTACAATTAAGTATCAGTATCTCGTCGGATTCGAAAATCTAGACTTACAGGACACGGAGCACATGGAACCCGAGGCAGCATATCCCCTTCTAGACAAGTGGACTGGAGGTCCATGTATTGACTCTCAACGCAAATTGAGTGTTCCATCGTCATTAGGAGGCGCTGACCGTAACAATTGACTATCATTTTTGCGTCGGATTCGTAAATCTAGACTCACAGGAGAACGACCATAAGGTGCCCGAGGCAGCAATAGACGCTTGGAGACAATTCGGCTGGTGGACGAAATATTGGATCGCGACGCAATTTGAGTGTTTCAGAGTCATTAGGAGGCCCTGAATGTTACATCTAACTATCCGTTTTTCGCCGGATTCGAAAACATAGACTCACATAATGTGCCCGAGGCAGCAATATCCTCTTGGAGACAAGTCGGCTGGAGGACGATGTATTGACACACGACGAAATTTGAGTGTTCCATCGTCATTAGGAGGCGCTGAAAGTTACAATTAACTATCATTTTAGCGTCGGATTTGAAAATCTACACACAGGAGAAGGATCATATGGTGCCCGATACAGCAATCTCCCGTTGGATACAAGTCGGCTGGAAGACGTTGTATTGAATCTCGATTCAATTTGAGTGTTCCATCGGCATTAGGAGTCAGTGAAAGTTTCGCGTCGCATTCGAAAATCTAGACTCACAGGAGAACGACCATAAGGTAGGTGTACGAGGCAGCAATAGACCCTTCGAGAAAAGTCGGCTGAAGGACGTTGTATTGAATCTCGACCCAATTTGAGTGTTCCATCGTCATTAGGAGGCGCTGAACGATACAATTAACTATCAGTTATGCGTCGGATTCGAAAATCTAGAGTCACAGGAGAACGACCATAAGGTCCCCGAGGCAGCAACGGACTCTTCGAGACAAGTCGGCTGGAGGCCGATGTATTGAATCTCGACGCAATTTGAGTGTTCCATTGGCAGTAGGAGGCCCTGAACTTTACAATTAACTATCATTTTTGCGTCGGATTCGAAAATGTAGACTCACAGGAGAACGACCATCAGGTGCGGAGGCAGCAACAGCCCCTTGGAGACAAGTTAGCTGGATTCCGATGTGTTGAATCTCGACGCAATTTGAGTGTTCCATCGTCATTAGGAGGCCCTCAACATTACAATTAACAATCATTTTTGCGTCCGATTCGAAAATGTAGACTCACAGGAGATCGACCATAAGGTGCCCGAGGCAGCTATAGACCCTTGGGTACAAGTCGGCTGGAGGACGATGTATTGAAACGCGACGCAATTTGAGTGCTGCATCGTCAATAGGAGGATATGACCGTTACAATTAACTATCAGTATATCGTCGGATTCGAAAATCTAGACTCACAAGACACGGACCACATGCCCGAGGCAGAAATAGACCCTTCAGACAAGTCGGCTGGAAAACGATGTATTGACTCTCGAGGCAATTTGAATGATCCATCGTCATTAAGAGGCCCTGAATGTTACAATTAACTATCAGTTTTTCGTCGGATTCGAAAATCTAGACTCACTGGAGACGGACCATAAGGTGCCCGACTCAGCAATATCCCTTAGGAGACCAGTCCGCTGGAGGACGATGTATTGAATCGCGACGCAATTTGAGTGCTCCATCGTCATTAGGAGGCCCTGAACGAAACAATTAACTATCAGTTTCGCGTCGGATTCGAAAATCTAGACTTACAGGAGAACGATCATACGGTGCCCCAGGCAGCAATAGACCCTTGGAGACTAGTCGGCTGGAAGACGATGTATTGAATGGGGACGGAATTTGAGTGGTCCATCGTCAATATGAGGCCCTGAACGTTACAATAAACTAACAGTTTTGCGTCGGATTCGAAAATCTAGACTTACAAGAGAACGATCATAAGGTGCCCGAGGCAGCAATAGACGCTTGGAGACAAGTCGGCTGGAGGACGATCTTTTCGATCGCGACGCAATTTGAGTGTTCCATCGTAACTAGGAGGCCCTGAATGTTACAATTAACTATAAGGTTTTCGTCGGATTGCAAATTCTAGACTCACTGGAGACGGACCATAAGGTTCCGGAAGCAGCAGTATCCCCTTGGAGACCAGTCCGCTGGAGGACTATGTATTGGATCCCGACGCAATTTGAGTGTTCCGTCGTCATTAGGAGGCCCTGAACGTTACAATTAACAATCAGTTTTGCGTCGGATTAGAAAATCTAGAATCACAGGAGAACGACCATAAGGTGCCCGAGACAGCAATAGATCCTTGGAGACAAGTTGGCTGGAGGACGATGTGTTGAATCGCGACGCAATTTGAGAGATCCATCGTCATTAGGAGGCCCTGAATGTTACAATTAACATTCAGTTTCGAGTCGGAATCGAAAATCTAGACTCAAAGGAGAAGGACCGTATGGTGCCCTAGGCAGCAATATCCCCTTGGAGACAGGTCGGCTGGAGGTCGATCTATTGAATCTCGACGCAATTTGTGTGTTCGATCGTCATTAGGAGGCGCTGAACGTTACAATTAACTGTCAGTTTTGCGTCGGGTTCGAAAATCTATACTCTCAGGAGAACGACCATATAGTGCCCGAGGCAGCAATAGACCTTTGGAGACAAGTCGCCTGGAGGACGATGTATTGGATCGCGACGCAATTTGAGTGTTCCATCGTAACTAGGAGGCCATGAACGTTACAATTAACTATCAGTATCTCGTCGGATTCGAAAATCTAGACTCACATAAGGTGCCCGTGGCAACGATATCACCTTGGAGACCAGTCCGCTGGAGGACGATGTATTGAATCGCGACGCAATTTGAGTGCTCCATCGTCATTAGGAGGCCATGAACGTTACAATTAACTATCAGTATCTCGTCGGATTCGAAAATCTAGACTCACAGGACACGGACCACATGGAACCCGAGGCAGCATATCCCCTTCTAGACAAGTGGGCTGGAGGTCTATGTATTGACTCTCGACGCAAATTGAGTGTTCCATCGTCATTAAGAGGCGCTGAACGTAACAATTGACTATCACATTTGCGTCGGATTCGAAAATCTATACACACTGGAGACGAACCATAAGTTGCCCGAGGCAGCAATATCCCCTTGGATACGAATCGGCTGATTGGCGAACTATTGAATCTCGACGCAATTTGAGTGTTCCATCGTTATTAGGAGGCCCTGAACGTTACAATTAACTATAAGTTTCGCGTCGGATTCGAAAATCTAGACTCACAGGAGAACGACCATAAGGTGCCCGAGGCAACAATATCCCCTTGGAGACAAGTTAGCTGGATTCCGATGTATTGAATCGCGACACAATTTGAGTGCTCCATCGTCATTAGGAGGCCCTGAACGTTACAATTAACTGTCAGTTTTGCGTCGGGTTCGAAAATCTATACTCTCAGCAGAACGATCATATAGTGCCCGAGGCAGCAATAGACCTTTGGAGACAAGTCGCCTGGAGGACGATGTATTGGATCGCGACGCAATTTGAGTGTTCCATCGTAACTAGGAGGCCCTGAATTTTACAGTAAACATTCAGTTTTGCGTCGGATTAGAAAATCTAGACTCACAGGAGAACGTCCAGAAGGTGCCCGAGGCAGCAATAGACCCTTGGAGACAAGATGGCTGGAGGACGATGTATTGAATCGCGACGCAATTTGAGAGATCCATCGTCATTAGGAGGCCATGAACGTTACAATTAACTATCAGTATCTCGTCGGATTCGAAAATCTAGACTCATAGGACACGGACCACATGGAACCCGAGGCAGCAAATCATCTTCTACACAAGTGGGCTGGAGGTCCATGTATTGACTCTCGACGCAAATTGAGTGTTCCATCGTCATTAGGAGGCGCTGAACGTTACAATTAACAATCATCTTTGCGTTGGGTTCGAAAATCTAGACTCACAGGAGAACGATCATAAGGTGCCCGAGGCAGCAATAGACGCTTGGAGACAATACGGCTGGTGGACGAAATATTGGATCGCGACGCAATTTGAGTGTTTCAGAGTCATTAGGAGGCCCTGAGTGTTACATCTAACTATCAGTTTTTCGCCGGATTCGTAAATATAGACTCACATAATGTGCCCGAGGCAGCAATATCCCCTTGGAGACCAGTCCGCAGGAGGACGATGTTTTGAATCGCGACGCAATTTGAGCGCTCCATCGTCATTAGGAGGCCCTGAACGTTACAATTAACTATAAGTTTCGCGTCGGATTCGAAAATCTAGACTCACAGGATAAGGACCATATGGTACCCGATGCGGCAATAAACCCCTTGGAGAAAGGTCGGCTGGAGGACGATATATTGAATCTCGACCCAATTTGAGTGTTCCATCGTCATTAGGAGGCGCTGAACGATACAATTAACTATCAGTTATGCGTCGGATTCGAAAATCTAGAGTCACAGGAGAACGACCATAAGGTGCCGGAGGCAGCAACAGCCCCTTGGAGACAAGTTAGCTGGATTCCGATGTGTTGAATCTCGACGCAATTTGAGTGTTCCATCGTCATTAGGAGGCCCTGAACGTTACAATTAACTATCATTTTTGCGTCGGATTCGAAAATGTAGACTCCCAGGAGAACGACCATAAGGTGCCCGAGGCAGCTATAGACCGTTGGAGACAAGTCGGCTGAAGGACGATGTATTGAATCTCGGCGCAATTTGAGTGCTCCATCGTCATTATGAGGCCCTGAACGTTACAATTAACTATCAGTTTCGCGTCGGATTCGAAAATCTAGACTTACAGGAGAACGATCATACGGTGCCCCAGGCAGCAGTAGACCCATGGAGACTAGTCGGCTGGAAGACGATGTATTGAATGGGGACGGAATTTGAGTGCTCCATCGTCAATATGAGGCCCTGAACGTTACAATAAACTAACAGTTTCGCGTCGGATTCGAAAATCTAGACTTACAAGAGAACGATCATAAGGTGCCCGAGGCAGCAATAGACGCTTGGAGACAAGTCGGCTGGAGGACGATCTTTTCGATCGCGACGCAATTTGAGTGTTCCATCGTAACTAGGAGGCCCTGAATGTTACAATTAACTATAAGGTTTTCGTCGGATTGGAAATTCTAGACTCACTGGAGACGGACCATAAGGTTCCGGAAGCAGCAGTATCCCCTTGGAGACCAGTCCGCTGGAGGACTATGTATTGGATCCCGACGCAATTTGAGTGTTCCATCGTCATTAGGAGGCCCTGAACGTTACAATTAACAATCAGTTTTGCGTCGGATTAGAAAATCTAGAATCACAGGAGAACGACCATAAGGTGCCCGAGACAGCAATAGATCCTTGGAGACAAGTTGGCTGGAGGACGATGTGTTGAATCGCGACGCAATTTGAGAGATCCATCGTCATTAGGAGGCCCTGAATGTTACAATTAACATTCAGTTTCGAGTCGGAATCGAAAATCTAGACTCAAAGGAGAAGGACCGTATGGTGCCCTAGGCAGCAATATCCCCTTGGAGACAGGTCGGCTGGAGGTCGATCTATTGAATCTCGACGCAATTTGAGTGTTCGATCGTCATTAGGAGGCGCTGAACGTTACAATTGACTGTCAGTTTTGCGTCGGGTTCGAAAATCTATACTCTCAGGAGAACGACCATATAGTGCCCGAGGCAGCAATAGACCTTTGGAGACAAGTCGCCTGGAGGACGATGTATTGGATCGCGACGCAATTTGAGTGTTCCATCGTAACTAGGAGGCCATGAACGTTACAATTAACTATCAGTATCTCGTCGGATTCGAAAATCTAGACTCACATAAGGTGCCCGTGGCAACGATATCACCTTGGAGACCAGTCCGCTGGAGGACGATGTACTGAATCGCGACGCAATTTGAGTGTTCCATCGTCATTAAGAGGCCCTGAATGTTACAATTAACTATCAGTTTTTCGTCGGATTCGAAAATCTAGACTCACATAAGGTGCCCGTGGCAACGATATCACCTTGGAGACCAGTCCGCTGGAGGACGATGTACTGAATCGCGACGCAATTTGAGTGTTCCATCGTTATTAGGAGGCCCTGAACGTTACAATTAACTATAAGTTTCGCGTCGGATTCGAAAATCTAGACTCACAGGAGAACGACCATAAGGTGCCCGAGGCAACAATATCCCCTTGGAGACAAGTTAGCTGGATTCCGATGTATTGAATCGCGACACAATTTGAGTGCTCCATCGTCATTAGGAGGCCCTGAACGTTACAATTAACTATAAGTTTCGCGTCGGATTCGAAAATCTAGACTCACAGGATAAGGTGCCAGAGGCAACAATATCCCCTTGGAGGCAAGTCGGCTGGAGGACGATATATTGAATCTCGACCCAATTTGAGTGTTCCATCGTCATTAGGAGGCGCTGAGCGATACAATTAACTATCAGTTATGCGTCGGATTCGAAAATCTAGAGTCACAGGAGAACGACCATAAGGTGCCCGAGGCAGCAACGGACTCTTCGAGACAAGTCGGCTGGAGGCCGATGTATTGAATCTCGACGCAATTTGAGTGTTCCATCGGCAGTAGGAGGCCCTGAACATCACAATTAACTATCATTTTTGCGTCGGATTCGAAAAAGAAGACTCACAGGAGAACGACCATAAGGTGCCCGAGGCAGCTATAGACCCTTGGAGACAAGTCAGCTGAAGTACGATGTATTGAATCTCGACGCAATTTGAGTGCTCCATCGTCATTATGAGGCGCTGAACGATACAATTAACTGTCAGTTTTGCGTCGGGTTCGAAAATCTATACTCTCAGCAGAACGATCATATAGTGCCCGAGGCAGCAATAGACCTTTGGAGACAAGTCGCCTGGAGGACGATGTATTGGATCGCGACGCAATTTGAGTGTTCCATCGTAACTAGGAGGCCATGAACGTTACAATTAACTATCAGTATCTCGTCGGATTCGAAAATCTAGACTTACAGGACACGGACCACATGGAACCCGAGGCAGCATATCCCCTTCTAGACATTTTACAATAAACATTCAGTTTTGCGTCGGATTAGAAAATCTAGACTCACAGGAGAACGTCCATAAGGTGCCCGAGGCAGCAATAGACCCTTGGAGACAAGTTGGATGGAGGACGATATATTGAATCGCGACGCAATTTGAGAGATCCATCGTCATTAGGAGGCCATGAACGTTACAATTAACTATCAGTATCTCGTCGGATTCGAAAATCTAGACTCATAGGACACGGACCACATGGAACCCGAGGCAGCAAATCTTCTTCTACACAAGTGGGCTGGAGGTCCATGTATTGACTCTCGACGCAAATTGAGTGTTCCATCGTCATTAGGAGACGCTGAACGTTACAATTAACAATCATTTTTGCGTCGGGTTCGAAAATCTAGACTCACAGGAGAACGATCATAAGGTGCCCGAGGCAGCAATAGACGCTTGGAGACAATACGGCTGGTGGACGAAATATTGGATCGCGACGCAATTTGAGTGTTTCAGAGTCATTAGGAGGCCCTGAATGTTACATCTAACTATCAGTTTTTCGCCGGATTCGTAAATATAGACTCACATAATGTGCCCGAGGCAGCAATATCCCCTTGGAGACCAGTCCGCAGGAGGACGATGTTTTGAATCGCGACGCAATTTGAGCGCTCCATCGTCATTAGGAGGCCCTGAACGTTACAATTAACTATAAGTTTCGCGTCGGATTCGAAAATCTAGACTCACAGGATAAGGCCCATATGGTACCCGAGGCGGCAATAAACCCCTTGGAGACAAGTCGGCTGGAGGACGATATATTGAATCTCGACCCAATTTGAGTGTTCCATCGTCATTAGGAGGCGCTGAACGATACAATTAACTATCAGTTATGCGTCGGATTCGAAAATCTAGAGTCACAGGAGAACGACCATAAGGTGCCCGAGGCAGCAACGGATTCTTCGAGGCAAGTCGGTTGGAGGCCGATGTATCGAATCTCGACGCAATTTGAGAGTTCCATCGTCATTAGGAGGCACTGAACATTACAATTAACTATCATTCTTGCGTCGGATTCGAAAATCTAGACTCACAGGAGAACGACCATAAGGTGCTCGAGGCAGCTATAGACCGTTGGATACAAGTCGCCTGGAGGACGATGTATAGAATCTCGACGCAATATGAGTGTTCCATCGTCATTAGGAGGCGCTGAACGTTACAATTAACTATCATTTTTGCGTCGGATTCGAAAATTTAGACTCACAGGAGAACGACCATAAGGTGCCGGAGGCAGCAACAGCCCCTTGGAGATAAGTTAGCTGGATTCCGATGTATTGAATCTCGACGCAATTTGAGTGTTCCATCGTCATTAGGAGGCCCTGAACGTTACAATTAACTATCATTTTTGCGTCGGATTCGAAAATGTAGACTCACAGGAGAACGACCATAAGGTGCCCGAGGCAGCTATTGACCCTTGGAGACAAGTCAGCTGAAGAACGATGTATTGAATCTCGACGCAATTAGAGGGTTCCATCGTCTTTAGGAGGCGCTGAACGTTACAATTAACTATCAGTTTCGCGTCGGATTCGAAAATCTAGACTTACAGGAGAACGATCATAAGGTGCCCCAGGCAGCAATAGACGCTTGGGGACAAGTCGGCTAGAGGACGATCTTTTCGATCGCGACGCAATTTGAGTGTTCCATCGTAACTAGGAGGCCCTGAATGTTACACTTAACTATAAGGTTTTCGTCGGATTGGAAATTCTAGACTCACTGGAGACGGACCATAAGGTTCCGGAAGCAGCAGTATCCCCTTGGAGACCAGTCCGCTGGAGGACTATGTATTGGATCCCGACGCAATTTGAGTGTTCCATCGTCATTAGGAGGCCCTGAACGTTACAATTAACAATCAGTTTTGCGTCGGATTAGAAAATCTAGAATCAAAGGAGAAAGACCATAAGGTGCCCGAGACAGCAATAGACCCCTGGAGACAAGTTGGCTGGAGGACGATGTATTGAATCGCGACGCAATTTGAGAGATCCATCGTCATTAGGAGGCCCTGAATATTACAATTAACAATCAGTTTCGAGTCGGATTCGAAAATCTAGACTCACAGGAGAAGGACCGTATGGAGCCGTAGGCAGCAATATCCCCTTGGAGACAGGTCGGCTGGAGGTCGATGTATTGAATCTGGACGCAATTTGAGTGTTCCATCGTCAGTAGGAGGCGCTGAACGTTACAATTAACTGTCAGTTTTGCGTCGGGTTCGAAAATCTATACTCTCAGAAGAACGATCATATAGTGCCCGAGGCAGCAATAGACTTTTGGAGACAAGTCGCCTGGAGGACGATGTATTGGATCCCGACGCAATATGAGTGTTCCATCGTCATTAAGAGGCCCGGAATGTTACAATTAACTATTAGTTTTTCGTCGGATTCGAAAATCTAGACTCACATAAGGTGCCCGTGGCAACGATATCACCTTGGAGACCAGTCCGCTGGAGGACGATGTATTGAATCGCGACGCAATTTGAGTGCTCCATCGGTATTAGGAGGCCATGAACATAACAATTAACAATCAGTATCTCGTCGGATTCGAAAATCTAGACTCACAGGACATGGACCACATGGAACCCGAGGCAGCATATCCCCTTCTAGACAAGTGGGCTGGAGGTCCATGTATTGCCTCTCGACGCAAATTGAGTGTTCCATCGTCATTAGGAAGCCCTGAACGTTAGAATTAGCTATCAGTTTTGCGTCGGATTCTAAAATCTAGACTCACAGGAGAACGACCATGAGGTGCCCGAGGCAGCAACAGCCCCTTGGAGACAAGTTAGCTGGATTCCGACGTATTGAATCTCGACGCAATTTGAGTGTTCCATCGTCTTTTGGAGGCCCTGACCGTTACAATTAACTATCAGTTTCGCGTCGGATTCGAAAATCCAGACTCACAGGAGAACGACCATAAGGTGCCCGAGGCAGCAACAGCCCCTTGGAGACATGTTAGCTGGATTCCGACGTATTGAATCTCGACGCAATTTGAGTGTTCCATCGTCTTTTGGAGGCCCTGACCGTTACAATTAACTATCAGTTTCGCGTCGGATTCGAAAATCTAGACTCACAGGAACCGGACCGCATGGAGCCCGAGGCGGCAATATCCCTTTGTAGACAAGTCTGCCGGTGGTCGATGTATTGACTATCGACACAATCTTAGTGTTCCATCGTCATTAGGAGGCCCTGAACGTTACAATTAACAATCAGTTTCGCGTCGGATTTGAAAATCTAGACTCACAGGTGAACGATCATAAGGTGCCCGAGGCAGCAATAGACGCTTGGAGACAAGTCGGCTGGAGGTCGATGTTTCGGATCGCGACGCAATTTGAGTGTTCCATCGTAACTAGGAGGCCCTGAATGTTACAATTAACTATAAGTTTTTCGTCGGATTGGAAATTCTAGACTCACTGGACACGGACCAAAAGGTTCCGGAATCAGCAGTATCCCCTTGGAGACCAGTCCGCTGGAGGACGATGTATTGCATCGCGACGCAATTTGAGTACTCCATCGTCATTAGGAGGCCCTGAACGTTACAATTAACATTCAGTTTTGGGTCGGATTAGAAAATCTAGACTCACAGGAGAACGTCCATAAGGTGCCCGAGGCAGCAATAGACCCTTGGAGATAAGTTGGCTGGAGGACGATGTATTGAATCGCGACGCAATTTGAGAGATCCATCGTCATTAGGAGGCGCTGAACGTTACAATTAACTGTCAGTTTTGCGTCGGCTTCGAAAATGTAGACTCACAGGAGAACGATCATATATTGCCCGAGGCAGCAATAGACCCTTGGAGACAAGTCGCCTGGAGGACGATGTATTGGATTCCGACGCAATTTCAGTGTTCCATCGCCATTAGGAGGCCCTGAATGTTACAATTAACTATCAGTTTTTCGTCGGATTCGAAAATCTAGACTCACATAAGGTGCCCGTGGCAACGATATCCCCTAGGAGACCAATTCGCTGGAGGACGATGTATTGAATCGCGACGCAATTTGAGTGCTGCATCGTCAATCGTTACAATTAACTATCACAATATCGTCGGATTCGAAAATCTAGACTCACAAGACACGGACCACATGGAACCCGAGGCAGCATATCCCCTTCTAGACAAGTGGGCTGGAGGTCCTTGTATTGACTCTCGACGCAAATTGAGTGTTCCATCGTCATTAGGAGGCGCTGAACGTAACAATTGACTATCATTTTTGCGTCGGATTCGAAAATCTAGACACACAGGAGACGAACCATATATTGCGCGAGGCAGCAATATCCCCTTGGAGACAAATCGGCTGAATGGCGAAGTATTGAATCTCGACGCAATTTGAGTGTTCCATCGTCATTAGGAGGCGCTCAACGTTACAATTAACAATCATTTTTCCGTCAAGTTCGAAAATCTAGACTCACAGTAGAACGATCATAAGGTGCCCGAGGCGGCAATAGGCGCTTGGAGACCATTCGGCTGGTGGACGAAATATTGAATCGCGACGCAATTTGAGTCTTTCAGAGTCATCTAACTATCAGTTTTTCGCCGGATTCGAAAATATAGACTCACATAATGTGCCCGAGGCAGCAATATCCTCTTGGAGACCACTCCGCTGGAGGACGATGTTTTGAATCGCGACGCAATTTCAGCGCTCCATCATCAATAGGAGGCCCTTAACGTTACAATTTACTATAAGTTTCGCGTCGGATTCGAAAATCTAGACTCACAGGATAAGGACCATATGGTACCCGAGGCAGCAATATCTCCTTGGAGACAAGTCGTCTGAAGGACGATATGTTGAATCTCGACGCAATTTGAGTGTTCCATCGTCATTAGGAGGCCCTGAACGTTACACTTAACAATCAGTTTTGCGTCGGATTGGAAAATCTAGACTCACAGGAGAACGACCATAAGAAGCCCGAGGCAGGAATAGATCCTTGGAGACAAGTCGGCTGGAGGACGATATATTGACACTCGACGCAATTTGAGTGTTCCATCGTCATTAGGAGGCGCTGAAAGTTACAATTAACTATCATTTTAGCGTCGGAATCGAAAATCGACTCACGGGAGAAGGATCATATGGTGCCCGAAACAGCAGTATCCCCTTGGATACAAGTCGGCTGGAAGACGATGTATTGAATCTCGATTCAATTTGAGTGTTTCATTGTCATTAGGAGGCCCTGAACGTTAGAATTAACAAACAGTTTTGCGTCGGATTACAAAATCTACACTCACTGGAGATCGACCATAAGGTGACCAAGTCAGCAATAGACCCTTGGAGACAAGTCGGCTGAAGGACGATGTATTGAATCTCGACTCAATTTGAGTGTTCCATCGTCTTTAGGAGGACCTGAACGTTACAATTAACAATCAGTTTCGCGTCGGATTCGAAAATCTATACTTACAGGAGAACGATCAAAAGGTGCCCCAGGCAGCGATAGACGCTTGGAGACAACTCGGCTGGAGGACGATGTTTTCGATCGCGACGCAATTTGAGTGTTCCATCGTAACTAGGAGGCCCTGAATGTTACAATTAACAATCAGTTTTGCGTCGGATTCGAAAATCTAGACTCACATAAGGTGCCCGTGGCAACGATATCCCCTTGGAGACCAGTCCGCTGGAGGACGATGTATTGAATCGCGACGCAATTTGAATGCTCCATCGTCATTAGGAGGCCATGAACGTTACAATTAACTATCAGTATCTCGTCGTATTCGAAAATCTAGACTCACAGGACACGGACCACATGGAACCCGAGGCAGCATATTCCCTTCACGACAAGTGGGCTGGAAGTCCATGTATTGACTGTCGACGCAAATTGAGTGTTCCATCGTCATTATTAGGCGCTGAACGTAACAATTGACTATCATTTTTGCGTCGAATTCGAAAATCTAGACACACAGGAGACGAACCATAAGTTGCCCGAGGCAGCAATATCCCCTTGGAGACAAATCGGCTGAATGGCGAAGTATTGAATCTCGACGCAATTTGAGTGTTCCATCGTCATTAGGAGGCCATGAACGTTACAATTAACTAACATTTTAGTGTCGGATTCGAAAATCTAGACTCACAGGAGACGGACCACACGTTGCCCGAGGCAGCAATAACCCCTTGTAGACAAGTCGACTGGAGGACGATGTATTGGATCTCGTCGCAATTTGAGTGTTCCATCGTCATTAGGAGGCGCTGAACGTTACAATTAACTATCAGTTATGAGTCTGATTGGAAAATCTAGACTCACAGGAGAATGAAAATCAGGTGACCGAGGCAGCACTACACCCTTGCAGACAAGTCGTCTGAAGGACGATGTATTGAATCTCGACGCAATTTGAGTGTTCCATCGTCACTAGGGGCCTTGATCTTTACAATTAACTATCAGTTTTGCATCGGATACGAAAATATAGACTCACAGGAGACGGACCAAATGGTGCCCGAGGCAGCAATAACCCCTTGGAGACAAGTCGGCTGGAGATCGATGTATTGCACCTCGACGCAATTTGAGTGTTCCTTCGTCATTAGGAGGGCCTGAACTTTACAATTAACTATCAGTTTGGCGTCGGATTCGAAAATCTAGACTCACTGGAGAACGACCATAAGGTGCCCGAGGCAGCAATATCACCTTGGAGACAAGTCGGCCGGAGGACGATGTATTGCATCTCGACGTAATTTCAGTGTTCCATCGTCATTAGGAGGCCATGACCGTTCCAATTTACTATCAGTTATGCGTCGGATTCGAAAATCTAGACTCACATGAGAGCGACCATAATGTGCCCGAGTCAGCAATAGACCCTTGGAGACAAGTCGGCTGGAGGTCGATGTATTGCATCTCGACGTAATTTCAGTGTTCCATCGTCATTAGGAGGGCCTGAATCTTTCAATTAACTATCGGTTTTGCGTCGGATTCGAAAATCTAGACTCACAGTAGAACCATCATAAGGTGCCCGAGGCAGCAATAGACTCTTGGAGACAAGTCGGCTGAAGGACGATGTATTGAGTCTGGACGCAGTTTGAGTGTTCCATTGTCACTAGGAGGCGCTGAACATTTCAATTAACTATCAGTCATGTTCGGATTCGAAAATCTAGACTCAGAGGAGAACGACCATAAGGTGCCCGAGTCAGCAATAGACCCTTGGAGACAAATCGGCTGGAGGACGATGTATTGAACCTCGACCAAATTTGCGTGTTCCATCGTAATTAGGATGCCTTAAAAGTTAAAACTAACTATAAGTGTTGCGTCTGATTCGAAAATTTAGACTCACAGCAGAACGAACATTAGGTGCCCTAGGCAGCAACAGACCCTTGGTGACAAGTCGGCTGGAGTACGATGTATTGAATCTCGACGCAATTTGAGTGTTCCATCGTTATTTGGAGGCGCCGAACGTTACAATTAACTATCAGTTTTGCGTCGGATACGAAAATCTAGACTCACAGGTCACGGACCATGTGGTGCCCGAGACAGCAATATCCCTTGGAGACAAGTCGGTTGGAGGCCGATGTATTGAATCTCGACGTAATTTGAGTGTTCCATCGTAATTAGGGGGCCCTGAAAGTTACAATTAACTATCAGTTATACGTCGGATACGAAAATCTAGACTCAGAGGAGACGGACCATATGGTGCCCGAGGCAGCAATATCACCTTGGAGACAAGTCGGCTGGAGGACGATGTATTGAATCGCGACGCAAATTTGAGTGTTCCATCGTTATTAGGAGACCCTGAACGTTACAATTAACTATCAGCTTTGCATCGGATTCGAAAATCTAGACTCACAGGAGAACGACCATAAGGTGCAACAGGCAGCAATAGACCCTTGGAGACAAGTCGGCTGAATGACGATGTATTGATTCTCGACGCAATTTGATTGTTCCAATGTCATTAGGAGGCGCTGAACGTTACAATTAACGATCAGCTATGCGTCGGATTCGAAAATCTAGACTCAGAAGAGAACGACCATAAGGTGCCAGAGGCAGCAATAGATCCTTGGAGACAAGTCGTCTAGAGGACGATAGATTGAATCTCGACCCAATTTGAGTGTTCCATCGTCATTAGGAGGCCATAAACGTTAAAATTAACTGTAAGTGTTGCGTCTGATTCGAAAATTGAGACTCACATTAGACGTACCATGTGGTGCCCGAGACAGCTATATCCCCTTGGAGACAAGTCGGCTGGAGGACGATGTATTGAATCTCGACGCAATTTGAGTGTTCCATCGTCATTAGGAGGCCATGAACGTTACAATTAACCATCAGTTATGCGTCGGATTTGAAACTCTAGATGCACAGGAGAACGACCATGAGGTGCCCGAGGCAGCAATAGACCCTTGGAGACAAGTCGACTCAAGGACGATGTATTGAATCGCGACGCAATTTGATTGTTCCATCGTCATTAGGAGGCCTTGAATGTTACAATTAAGTAGCAGTCTTGCGTCGGATTCGGAAATTTAGACTCACAGGAGAACGAACATAAGGTGCCCGAGGCAGCAATAGACCCTTCGAGACAAGTCGGGTGGAGGGCGATGTATTGAATCTCGACGCAATTTGAGTGTTCCATCGTCATTAGGAGGAGCTGAACGTGACAATTAACTATCAGTTTTGCGTTGGATACGAAAATCTAGACTCACCGGAGACGGCCATATGGTGCCCAAGGCAGCCATATCCCCTTGTAGACAAGTCGGCTGGAGGACGATCTATTGAATCTCGACGCTATTTGAATGTTCCATCGAAATTAGGAGGCCCTTAATGTCACAATTAACTATCAGTTTTGCGTCGGATTTGAAAATCTAGACGCACAGGAGCACGACCATTAAGTGTCAGATGCAGAAATAGATCCTTGGAGAGAAGTCGGCTGGAGGACGATGTATTGAATCGCGACGCAATTTGAGTGTCCCATCCTCATTAGGAGACGCTGAACGTTACAATTAACTATCAGTTTTGCATCGGATTCGAAAATCTAGACTCAGAGGAGAACGACCATTGGTGCCAGAGGCAGCAATAGACCCTTGGTGACAGGTCGGCTGGAGTACGATGTATTGTATCTCGATGCAATTTGAGTGTTCCATCGTCATTAGGAGGCGCTGAACGTTACAATTAACTACCAGTTTAGCGTCGGATACGAAAATCTAGACTCACAGGAGACGGACCATATGGTGCCCGAGACAGCAATATCCCCTTGGAGACAAGTCGGCTGGAGGACGACGTATTGAATCTCGACGCAATTTGATTGTTCCATCGTCATTAGGAGGAGCTGAACGGACAATTAACTATCAGTTTTGC
This sequence comes from Schistocerca piceifrons, assembly GCF_021461385.2. Lineage (NCBI taxonomy): Eukaryota > Metazoa > Arthropoda > Insecta > Orthoptera > Acrididae > Schistocerca > Schistocerca piceifrons. The sequence continues at coordinate 3,712 of NW_025728318.1, read as the reverse complement.
GTAGGATACGAAGATCTAGACTCACAGGAGACGGACCATATGGTGCCCGAGGCCGCAATATCCCCTTTTAGACAAGTCGGCTGGAGAACGATGGATTGAATCTCGACGTCATTTGAGTGTTCCATCGTCATTAGTAGGCCCTGAACGTTACAATTAACTATCAGTTTTGCATCGCATTCTAAAATCTAGACTCACAGGAGAACGACCTCAAGGTGCCCGAGGCAGCAATGAAGACAAGTCGGCTGAATGACGATGTAATTTATCTTGACGCAATTTGAGTGTTCCATCGTCATAAGGAGGCCCTGAACGTTACAATTAACTATCATCTTTGCGTCGGATAAGAAAATCTAGACTCACAGGAGAACCACCATAAGGTGCCCGAGGCAGCAATAGACTCTTGGAGACAAGTCGCCTGAAGGACGGAGTAATGAATCTCGACGCAATTTGAGTGTTCCAACGTCATTAGAAGGCACTGAACGTTACAAATAACTATCAGTTATGCGTCGGATTCGAAAATCTAGACTCACAGGAGATTCATGATAAGGCTGGAGGTTGATATATTGCATCTCGACGCAATTTGAGTGTTCCATCGTCAATAGGAGTCCCTGAACGTTACAATTAACCATCAGTTTTGCGTCTGATTCGAAAATCTAGACTCACAGGAGAACCACCATAAGGTGCCCGAGGCAGCAATAGACTCTTAGAGACAAGTCGTCTGATGGACGATGTATTGAATCTCGACGTAATTTGAGTGTTCCAACGTCATTAGGACGCACTGAACTTTACAATTAACTAGCAGTCTCGCGTCGGATTCGAAAATCTAGACTCACAGGAGACGGACCATATGTTGCCCAAGGCAGCAATATCCCCTTGGAGACAAGTCGGCTGGAGGACGATGTATTGAATCTCGACGCAATTTGAGTGTTCCATCGTCATTAGGAGGCCATGAACGTTACAATTAACCATCAGTTATGCGTCGGATTTGAAACTCTAGATGCACAGGAGAACGACCATGAGGTGCCCGAGGCAGCAATAGACCCTTGGAGACAAGTCGACTCAAGGACGATGTATTGAATCGCGACGCAATTTGATTGTTCCATCGTCATTAGGAGGCCTTGAATGTTACAATTAAGTAGCAGTCTTGCGTCGGATTCGGAAATTTAGACTCACAGGAGAACGAACATAAGGTGCCCGAGGCAGCAATAGACCCTTCGAGACAAGTCGGGTGGAGGGCGATGTATTGAATCTCGACGCAATTTGAGTGTTCCATCGTCATTAGGAGGAGCTGAACGTGACAATTAACTATCAGTTTTGCGTTGGATACGAAAATCTAGACTCACCGGAGACGGCCATATGGTGCCCAAGGCAGCCATATCCCCTTGTAGACAAGTCGGCTGGAGGACGATCTATTGAATCTCGACGCTATTTGAATGTTCCATCGAAATTAGGAGGCCCTTAATGTCACAATTAACTATCAGTTTTGCGTCGGATTTGAAAATCTAGACGCACAGGAGCACGGCCATTAAGTGTCAGATGCAGAAATAGATCCTTGGAGAGAAGTCGGCTGGAGGACGATGTATTGAATCGCGACGCAATTTGAGTGTCCCATCCTCATTAGGAGACGCTGAACGTTACAATTAACTATCAGTTTTGCATCGGATTCGAAAATCTAGACTCAGAGGAGAACGACCATTGGTGCCAGAGGCAGCAATAGACCCTTGGTGACAGGTCGGCTGGAGTACGATGTATTGTATCTCGATGCAATTTGAGTGTTCCATCGTCATTAGGAGGCTCTGAACGTTACAATTAACTACCAGTTTAGCGTCGGATACGAAAATCTAGACTCACAGGAGACGGACCATATGGTGCCCGAGACAGCAATATCCCCTTGGAGACAAGTCGGCTGGAGGACGACGTATTGAATCTCGACGCAATTTGATTGTTCCATCGTCATTAGGAGGAGCTGAACGGACAATTAACTATCAGTTTTGCGTAGGATACGAAGATCTAGACTCACAGGAGACGGACCATATGGTGCCCGAGGCCGCAATATCCCTTTTAGACAAGTCGGCTGGAGAACGATGGATTGAATCTCGACGTCATTTGAGTGTTCCATCGTCATTAGTAGGCCCTGAACGTTACAATTAACTATCAGTTTTGCATCGCATTCTAAAATCTAGACTCACAGGAGAACGACCTCAAGGTGGCCCGAGGCAGCAATGAAGACAAGTCGGCTGAATGACGATGTAATTTATCTTGACGCAATTTGAGTGTTCCATCGTCATAAGGAGGCCCTGAACGTTACAATTAACTATCATCTTTGCGTCGGATAAGAAAATCTAGACTCACAGGAGAACCACCATAAGGTGCCCGAGCAGCAATAGACTCTTGGAGACAAGTCGCCTGAAGGACGGAGTAATGAATCTCGACGCCAATTTGAGTGTTCCAACGTCATTAGAAGGCACTGAACGTTACAAATAACTATCAGTTATGCGTCGGATTCGAAAATCTAGACTCACAGGAGATTCATGATAAGGCTGGAGGTTGATATATTGGCATCTCGACGCAATTTGAGTGTTCCATCGTCAATAGGAGTCCCTGACGTTACAATTAACCATCAGTTTTGCGTCTGATTCGAAATCTAGACTCACAGGAGAACCACCATAAGGTGCCCGAGGCAGCAATAGACTCTTAGAGACAAGTCGTCTGATGGACGATGTATTGAATCTCGACGTAATTTGAGTGTTCAACGTCATTAGGACGCACTGAACTTTACAATTAACTAGCAGTCTCGCGTCGGATTCGAAAATCTAGACTCACAGGAGACGGACCATATGTTGCCCAAGGCAGCAATATCCCCTTGGAGACAAGTCGGCTGGAGGACGATGTATTGAATCTCGACGCAATTTTGAGTGTTCCATTTTGATTAGGATGCCAATAAACATTACAATTAACTATCAGTTTTGCGTCGGATTTGAAAATCTAGACGCACAGGAGCCCGACCATAAGGTGCCAGAGGCAGCAATAGACCCTTGGAGACATGTCGGCTGAATGACGATGTATTGAATCTCGACGCAATTTGAGTGTTCCATCATCATTAGGAAGCCCTTAACGTTACAATTAACTATTAGTTTTGCGTCTGATTCGAAAATTTAGACTCTCAGGAGAACGACCATAAGGTGCCCGAGGTAGCAATAGACCCTTGGAGACAAGTCGGCTGGAGGACGATGTATTTATCTCGAAGCAACTTGAGTGTTCCATCGTCATTAGGAGGCCATGAACGTTACAATTAACTATCAGTTATGCGTCGGATTCGAAAATCTAGACTCACAGGAGAACGACAATAAGCTGAACGAGGCAGCAATAGACCCTTGGAGCCTAGTCGGCTGGAGGTCGATGTATAGCATCTCGACGCAATTTGAGTGTTCCATCGTCATTATTGGAAGATGAACGTTGCAATTAACTATCAGCTTTGCGTCGGATTCGAAAATCTAGACTCACAGGAGACGGCCATATGGTGCCCAAGGCAGCAATATCCCCTTGGAGACAAGTCGGCTGGAAGACGATCTATTGAATCTCGACGCAATTTGAGTGTTCCATCGTCATTAGGAGGCCCTGAACGTTACAAATAACTAGGAGTTTCGCGTCGGATACGAAAATCTAGACTCACCGGAGACGGCCATATGGTGCCCAAGGCAGCAATATCCCCTTG